>NW_024715228.1:5854816-5977316 GCF_018991925.1 Homarus americanus
AGCCCCACCACACCTGTGCGTACATTTCATTAATTCACCTGGACACACCCACTTATTGAGCGCCGCCACTGCCTGCGACACGGCATTCGGATTTTCAGATATTCCTGCAATTTTTTGCCCGTAACTGAGATAAGAGACAGCACTTAGTTACGGTAAAGTCTCAATGTAATTTTCATGCCATTTTAATGGCTCATATTTCTTTCACAGCAAAAATTTAGCAAATTTTATCGAGTTGAACGAACCAAATACCTTTGACAAACCGGAATCAAGCTTCAACTACCTCCAGCAACACGTACCACACGGCCTCTTGGAGTTAGATTATGTGGGGGACTAAAATTTGTCTTAACATAGGAGCCAATATATTGTACTCTACTCACCTCCTGCAAGCGTTGTTGGTCTGAACTGTAATGATTCTTTCAACATGATACAGAAATTCCTGACAGTCAGTGTTTCATAAAAAGGAGAAAGATGAATGGATATACGAAGAATAAATAGAAATATAGGGAAAAGTCAACATGGTGGAGGGAGGGGAGTGGGGGCAGGCGACACGGGGATAACCAGCAATATGCGGAGTGTGGCCGTGTTGGTTGTGTTGACACGAGACACACATCAAGGGTCCCCAGCCTCTGTTGCTGCTGCCCACAGACCAGTATGAAGATGGTCTCTCTCTCTCTCTCTCTCTCTCTCTCTCTCTCTCTCTCTCTCTCTCTCTCTCTCTCTCTCTCTCTCTCTCTCTCTCTCTCTCTCTCTCTCCCTATAGACTCTACGCTCCCATAAACACACTTCTCTTTCCCTTCCACATTCTTACACACACTTTTCTTCCCTTCCCACTTAGCCATTCTCTCTCCCACAATCCAACCCCTCTCACAGATTCCCCTTTCCTCATCCCCCACGCATTACCTCTACCACCACTTCCCTCTTTTCCCCTCCCACGCAGACCTTCCTCTCTCCATCACGTCTACCCCTCCCGCTCCCCCCTCCCTCACATTTCCATTTTCTTCCACTATCTTCCTTCCCTTCTCAACCAACCCCCCTTCTCTCCCACACTCCCCTGCCCCCTTCCACTTTCTCCCTGCTCCTTATGCTCCCCAGCCCCTCCATCCCATCCCTTCCCCTCCCACACACCCCACTGTCCCTTTCACGCACTCTCCCGCCCCTCACACACCTACACACACGCCATACCACACACGTCACCTCCCCCCCACACTATTCTCACCCTCTCATCTTCCTCTTTCCTTCCCTTCCCACACTCCTCCCACCCCTCCCTCTCACATCCTCTCCTCCCTCTCCCACATTACTCTCACTCCTCCCTCTCACTCCCTTCCGCTCCCTGTATTTTATATACTTTATCATTAATAGCGTCAAAAGTCTGAATACAATCACATACACCACACCACAACGTAACGCAACACAACACAACACAACTCAACACACACGAGAGAGAGAGAGAGAGAGAGAGAGAGAGAGAGAGAGAGAGAGAGAGAGAAAATAATGTATTGTGTTAGTGGGGAGAAGCCCAGGGGATAAGGGCAGTGTAGATAAGGAGCTTACCATCCTAGACCAGCAACCAGCAACTCACAATGCCAGGGGAACATACCTCCACACGCTCGTCCCTTGTGTTTGTTTACCCTGTCAGCTGATGCTGTTTCTGGCCCTCGCAACGGCACCACCCTTCTCTCTTCCCTCCTCCTCCTCCTTAGCCGCCACCACTTCCTCCTCCTCCTCCACCTTCTCAGTTGCCACCTGCTTCTCATCCTCCTCCTTAACCCGTCCGTCCATCTGCTCTGTGTGTAGGGGAGCAGGGGGGCAGTTTCCTCTCCCACTTTCTCCCTCTTCCTCCCTTTTTATACACATCTTGGTTATATTCTCTAGGGATCTGGGAAACGTCATCATCCTCGCCTTCTGTACACTTCCTGGAACTGTGGGGGCGCACATATGTACGCTTCCGTTTATCACACACACACACACACACACACACACACACACAGTAAGCCTCTCATCATCTTATTGACTTTCTTGGGCACTCTTTAGGTTGGATCGATGTGGTTTATTCCCATTATATATATTATGTCTTATTGTTTTGTCAGTACTGAGCCAGAACATATTACTGAAACCATTTGGTCGATATTCGTGAAATTTTCTTTACTTGTACATTATGTTGAGCCGTTCTTCTCTACGCTTTGTACTTTAAAAGAAGAAGAAGAGAACTTTAGCGAAGATTTGCACCTTTTTTTAAAGGTTGAGGGAAATTTCTGCTTTGTTTGTAATCAATATTGTTAGTTATATTTATGTTAATGTTAACTTACTACCATTAACTTGTATTAAAGAAACTGGTCCCTGAAATCTTTAATTTGCTAAATATTAATCGGAAGGTAAACTGATGCAAAGTTTGACAGGTGTGTCAATAAACTCAGGGATAGGATCACTACTGTTTAGAATTCCTGCCAGAACACACAGGTCCTTTACACTAGCACAGGTAGTCAGCAGTGCCTGGCGATCCTTCACTCCTACAATGACATTATTAACGAAACTGCACCAGGTGGATGTTAGCTCACCTTCCGTCAGCGGTGGAAATCATATGCTACGGATTAAAGCCCCGTCATCATAGTATGGAGGCGTGTGCTCGGAGGTGTTGCTCCCATACTTGATGAGGATCTGTACAAGGACCAATTTTGTTTTTTGTTTTATGGGGGGGTGGTGCGAGAAGAAAGAAGCGTGGCGGATAGAGGGAGATAAAACACAAAGACTTCAGTTCTTTCTGTATGTGTGACTGTAGGTTGATGGTGTCAGCCTCGCCCGCATCCATTTTCATAAAGGGAGAATCTTGAGAGGGAACAATCACTCTGCATCACGTTCATATCATCATCAGGTGGCGGTTTCCTCTCTACCGTCGGGGGAATCCATCACTGAAACCGGATCGCGCTGACTGTGCTCACGAACGCTCAAGTCGAAAGCCAAGTGGTGTTGTCTTGGCTACGTCGGCTTTATCGCCCTTGGGGGTATAGCACCGTGTGGCGGTGTGTGGCCGTGGCAGGAGTAATGGAAGGCAGCACCAGAGCCAATCATTCCTAGTGGCATTGAATCAGATTTAAAATTAGATTTGGGGATCACTGTATGGGGGTGCAGTTTATGGGTATGGGAGGTCGTGAACCCCGCCAGGTGGGTAATGCAGAGGTGTTTCTGGCCGGGTACCGAGATGCCCCTGGCCGGGTAGTGTTAGTCCAGAGTGTGTGCTTACAAAACAACAATTAATATAATAATAATAATATTAATTATTATTATGATTATGATTATTAACAACTCGAATTTATTTTAGTAAAAAAAAAGGGTAGAGTATTAGTAAAATTATTTGCCTCATCATCAGCAACAACAATAAATAACGTGTGCCTGATTACTCTGGCCAGGTTTGTGGGCCAGGTGTGTTGCCGCTCACTCACACCCCTGTGCTAAGTCAACTGTTCATCGTCGTTACTTACAGAGGAATTATTAGTTTGTGATATTTTGTCTGCTTTTATAACACTGGTGTGTGTGTGTGTGTGAAAGGGTGTGTCGGTGGGTGACTGGATATATAGGTTGGTGAATGGATGTGTAGGTGGCTGCTTGGATGTATAAGTGAGTGCGTGGATGTATAAACGGGTGAACAAAGCCGCGCTGAGACGTAGACTTCCTCAAAATCTTGTCCTTGGGCTGGACCATAGCGTGAGGTTATCCCTACATTGGTCGAGCAGTTCACGTTATGAGACCCGAGTGGAGGTGTAGTTATGATTAAAAAAAAAATATTGTTTTAAAAAAATCTTATGCTATTATTTATTTGTTAGATTATTGTTGTATTAATTTGTATTTAAGTATAGAAGAAAAATTATGCTTAAAATCACTGTGTGGTTAAATCGAGGTCTATAAATATCATCTCAGTTAACCATGACGCCCATCACCCGACAAATTGTTAATCTCATACAGGTCAACACAGGTACTTAATCAATAACAGTTTAATCGAAGACATTTTAACGAGTGTGTAAGTGGTCGTAACTATCGCCTGACCAAGAAGATGGTCCATATAACGTGTGGTGATGGAGGCCGTGTAACCTCCTTCATACATCACTCTGGACACTCACTTACGGCCCTCGACCCGCCCACACTGTGTTGCTGTATGACTTTGGTGTAATAATATCTTGGTCTGATGGTTAAAAGCCATATATTATTAATTCTTACTTTTACCATCATGTGCGTGAAGGTTGGTAAGGAAGTGGTCATATGTTTGTATGAAATTGTTGTGTATGTTTTATTAATTTTGTGTGTACTGTAAAGGGTTGTAATATCTATTTAATACAAGCCACACGTAAAACAGATGTTATGCCCTTAAAGATCTAGTATGTCATTCATTCTAAACCATTTATTTAATACAACAATAACCGTTTCTGTATACGTGTTGTCTTGTATTAACCAAATTGTAAACTTTATCAAGAATGTAGTCGATTAAGAAATATTTATCTCTTGTAGTGTTTACATCAGTGATGGTGCGATTGTCTTTTTAGATTAGATTGCACGCGAGGGGGCTAGTTTATTGGGCACATCCTGTACAAGGTGAAGCGCTCTATCTCGTGTGGTGGCCTTGACCCAAGTGTACGTTGTTGGGTAACTTTATAAACCACCGAATATTTCACCTACAGTACGTAACGTCAAAAAAAAACTTCAAGCTTATATTATCTAAATCCTTGAAATAGCGAGATTTTGAAAAATTCCCGTACATGACTCGGTATAGGCGGGGGAGACCCTGAAACACGTTTTTCTTGGAAGTGACTCATAAGGTGAATGACGTATTGTACTGTAATGTTATACCTTCTAATGGTAATGATGACGTAGTGGTGTTCTTTATACCTGACGATGTTTGTTGTTGTTTATGAGATACAGAGAGACAAACACCAGTAAGGTCCTGTTGTAACTCTCACTCAACCATACTAACGATGTTATTCCCTTTTTTTTTCATATAAATATAAACATCACTGCACCAGGCACCCTCCACAAAGCCTATAGCAGCAATACCAACGAACGATAAGTCACTCGGCTAGGAGAGGGCAGCTTTCACTCACCATTACTACCAATTACATCAGCGTTGCGCAACAGTTCATTCTGTCTGCGCGGTTTGGTAATTGTGAGACTGGCTGACGAAGGCAAACGTGTGGCAGGAGGAGAAGGAGGAGGAGGATGGCCCGCTTCTCAGTGCCCACGGTGGTCCCCCTCCCTCCGGGCCCTCACGACTGCCTAGGTATGACTCCCCTATGACCCATAACTACTTGGGGTTAAGTACCATTCCGGGACGCTGCTCTCATCAATAACTGCCCCGCTCTACCTGTGTGATACTGATGGCATGTAAGACTGGTTGTTGCTGGTGCTGATGGGTAATGTTAGTTGGGTGGGTGATGCTGGTGGTGGGTAATGTTAGTTGGGTGGGTGATGCTGGTGGTGGGTAATGTTAGTTGGGTGGGTGATGCTGGTGGTGGGTAATGTTAGTTGGGTGGGTGATGCTGGTGGTGGGTAATGTTAGTTGGGTGGGTGATGCTGGTGGTGGGTAATGTTAGTTGGGTGGGTGATGCTGGTGGTGGGTAATGTTAGTTGGGTGGGTGATGCTGGTGATGGGTAATGTTAGTTGGGTGGGTGATGCTGGTGATGGGTAATGTTAGTTGGGTGGGTGATGCTGGTGATGGGTAATGTTAGTTGGGTGGGTGATGCTGGTGGTGGGTAATGTTAGTTGGGTGGGTGATGCTGGTGGTGGGTGTGTTAGTTGGGTGGTGATGCTGGTGATGGGTGTGGTTGGGTGGGTGATGCTGGTGCTGGTGGGTAATGTTAGTTGGGTGGGTGATGCTGGTGGTGGGTAATGTTAGTTGGGTGGGTGATGCTGGTGGTGGGTAATGTTAGTTGGGTGGGTGATGCTGGTGGTGGAGTAATGTTAGTTAGGTGGGTGATGCTGGTGATGGGTAATGTTAGTTGAATTGGTGATGCTGGTGATGGGTAAATATTGGTTGGGTGGTGATGCTGGTGGTGTGTTAGTTGGGTGGATGATGCTGGTGGTGGGTAATGTTAGTTGGGTGGGTGATGCTGGTGATGGGTAATGTTAGTTGGGTGGGTGATGCTGGTGGTGGGTAATGTTAGTTGGGTGGGTGATGCTGGTGGTGGGTAATGTTAGTTGGGTGGGTGATGCTGGTGGTGGGTAATGTTAGTTGGGTGGGTGATGCTGGTGGTGGGTAATGTTAGTTGGGTGGATGATGCTGGTGGTGGGTAATGTTTGTTGGGTGGGTGATGCTGGTGGTGGGTAATGTTAGTTGGGTGGGTGATGCTGTTGGTGGGTAATGTTAGTTGGGTGGGTGATGCTGGTGGTGGGTAATGTTAGTTGGGTGGATGATGCTGGTGGTGGGTAATGTTAGTTGGGTGGTTGATGCTGGTGGTGGGTAATGTTAGTTGGGTGGGTGATGCTGGTGGTGAGATAAGAGTTTTTTTTCTATACAAAGCTCATAAGTTAACCCTGATTGTGGCATGTAACATCTTATTCCCCCCTTTATGACTTAAGAATGTAGAGTTCATCAGCTTGTCTGTCGCACCAGCAGTAGTACCTTTATTCATCATCATGTAAGTGGAATCAGATCTAAATTTTTCCGACAGTCTTTATTATATACGAGATATGCAGCTCCTATTGTATGTTTACAGTACAAATATCATTTTTTTTTATATCAGTGAATTATCTGAGTCTGAAACGAAGCCGGTGAACTCATTAGTGTTTAATTTCATAGTTTTGTTAATTAAGTCGAGAAGAAACGCTCTCTCATATAGATCTCACCTCAGGGTTTAGAGTTACACGGGGATACACAATTATTCACGAATGGAGAAAGACCAGGTGCTTGATGGCGTGAATTCGGCCAAGAGTGCAAGGATCAGGTCTCTGAGTATTGCTTCACGCTGTTTAATTAGGTCAGGGCGTGTGGTAGGGTCATGGAGGGGGCGAGGCGTTAATCAAACCATAATTACGTGAAATGGTTGAAATACATGAAATGAGGTAATAACGTTTTATATGTGTACACAAGATCTAAGGGTTATGATCCGCGTCTAAGATGAGTCAGTCTTAAATGAAGTTAAATCACCTAAAAATAAATACACAACTTGGGTAACGATTCACCTTAATAAACATAGAACAAGGATGTGCAGTAACAAATTCAGAAGAATCTTAATGTTATCCAACACAGTATACACGTGTCACTGGAGGAGCAAGGAGTGTATTACTAACCTTGTTAAGTGCTTACAGACCTTTTAGTTGTTGAAGCACAGCAATAACAATATAACAACAATAAGGAGAACATACACCACGGGAGTCGAGTGTGTGTGTGTGTGTGTGTGTGTGTGTGTGTGTGTGTGTGTGTGTGTGTGTGTGTGTGTGTGTGTGTGTGTGTGTGTGTGTGTGTGTGTGTGTGTGTGTGTGTGTGTGTGTGTGTGTGTGTGTGTGTGTGTGTGTGTGTGTGTGTGTGTGTGTGTGTGTGTGTGTGTGTGTGTGTGTGTGTGTGTGTGTGTGTGTGTGTGTGTGTGTGTGTGTGTGTGTGTGTGTGTGTGTGTGTGTGTGTGTGTGTGTGTGTGTGTGTGTGTGTGTGTGTGTGTGTGTGTGTGTGTGTGTGTGTGTGTGTGTGTGTGTGTGTGTGTGTGTGTGTGTGTGTGTGTGTGTGTGTGTGTGTGTGTGTGTGTGTGTGTGTGTGTGTGTGTGTGTGTGTGTGTGTGTGTGTGTGTGTGTGTGTGTGTGTGTGTGTGTGTGTGTGTGTGTGTGTGTGTGTGTGTGTGTGTGTGTGTGTGTGTGTGTGTGTGTGTGTGTGTGTGTGTGTGTGTGTGTGTGTGTGTGTGTGTGTGTGTGTGTGTGTGTGTGTGTGTGTGTGTGTGTGTGTGTGTGTGTGTGTGTGTGTGTGTGTGTGTGTGTGTGTGTGTGTGTGTGTGTGTGTGTGTGTGTGTGTGTGTGTGTGTGTGTGTGTGTGTGTGTGTGTGTGTGTGTGTGTAAGCGTGGTGGAGGCCGAGTGCATAGAGCTGGATAATTCCACCAAGGCTACTGCACCTCACTGTCGTGTTTAGGGGCCTCGTTGCCATTATATAGGCACTGATTGGATGCCATTGTGCCCGTCTGTATATCCAGCCACGCTCTATTATATCGTATTGAACTCTATTGTATACAGGTAATTATGTGAAGGCACCTGAAGAGATGGGTACATGAGCTCCCCACCCTCTCCTGTGTCCTTCCAGCTTCTCTTCCACCTCTCCTCCCCTCTACCTTCCCTCCACCATCCCTCCACTTCTCATCCACCATCCTTTTACTTCTCCTCCACCCCTCTTCCACCCTTTATCGTTCCTCCACCTTTCTTTCCTTCACTTTCCATCCAACTCTCATCATCCCTGAGTCTAGCCCACTTCTACCTTCCCTCCAGCTGCCCCTCCCCCAACCCTTGCCCCCCCCTCACCCACCTCCCTTACATTTTATAACCTCTGTGATCCTCTCAGTAGGTTCAAGTCAAGGGTGAAGTGAGAGGAAGGAATTCAACACTGTACAATCCAATGACGCATATATCACAAAGGATTTACCTCTTGTGTTATACATGGGAGGAGATTTATGAATACCTCACTACAGATCCCCCTCACCTAACTTAACCTCACCTAATAGAACACAACCTTGCTAGCTCAATTGGTTTTTAATCATGAATATCTTAACCCTATTTAGTTACTGTTGAGGGTCTGTGAGTCAGTTGGGATCGATTGAACACTTTTAACAGTCTGTCCCTCAGGTGTCTTGTCTAGCAATATGTTTAGGCAAGGTTGGGTTTATTAACTAACAGGTTCATTAAGAATACAAAGCTGTTAATTGGTCCAGTTATATAGGATAAATTGTCTATAATGGCCATTACACAGGTACAGTATAATCAAGTTCCCTGGGCGTCCCAAGTGTCCCCAATACCCTCGCCCACCCACTAGTAACCTTCCTGCTGCCTCCTCCGACGTGTCAACAAGGGCGTGTGCACAGTGACTGTAGCTGATGGAGCCCACAGATTGGACTAACAAAGTATACCTTAGCTCAACCAGCAGGTGTTTATACTTCGTTAACAGAGGTATCAATGTGCGTTTACGTCAATAATCTTAGGATCAAGCAAACGTTAACACTGCTAATGACTGAACAGGTGATAATGCAATGTAAAAAGTACGATCTGATTTAGTAAACAGCATTGGAAAGTACTCGGTATAGAGAGAACTTGTCAGGGAGATTGACCGTAATTCTGAACGTAATACCAGTAAGGCTTCTATTTACCACTGCCTGGTAACTTGCATTGTAAACGTAAATGAATAGCCATGAATATGTACAGAACAATGACTCGGTAAGGTAGAGGACGTACACTGACAGAGTAGCCGTGGACTCATGATAGTGGATCAGTAACGTGGGAGGTGGTGGTGTTCAGGGGCAGATCACCATGGGTGGCTCCTTCATCCTTCACGCCCCTCCAGCCATTTGTTGATATTAACGGCACTCCGGTTGGCTGCTGCTCCTGGGGCTGGTGTCTCCTGTCACCAGGGTGTTGTGACTGTAAGGATCCCTAACCCCCGCCTCCTATAGGATTCCCAGCGTGGGCTTCCATGCGACCCCTCCTTGGGTGTGTCTTCTAGAAAGCCTCAGGCTACTCCTCTTATAGGATTTCTTGCATACGCTTTCTATAGGACTGTAACCCCGCACCTCCGATAGGATCACTCGGGTACGTCTTCCATAGAATCCCTAGGATCCGCTTTCTATAGGTCCCAAGTCCGTACCTCCAAAAGGAAAAGGACCTCCACTGTAATCCTTCTTGTAGGACTGCCATCCTACATTCCCTGTAAGACCCTGTAACCAACGCCCCCAGCAGTGCTCCAGTGGTCACCTACTACAGCACCCTCAGGTTGAGCCTTCCCTCCCACCCAGCCCCACATTCTGTTAGGCCTGACACTGTTGGTGGACCGGTCCTCCTCACGCCGGGCCATCCATCCCCTGGTCCTCTCACGACATACGTAAGGTTAAAGGCGGTCATGCGTGAGTCAGGATTGGTCACACGCCCGTGCTCGCTTGTCCACGCTGGCGTTCACCATACACAAGTGTACATTAAGGAATGTATATACAGCGTATATGAATTTAGACCCATAGTCATGTATACACACACGATACTTTAATGGCGGGTAACTTAGTTTTTATAAACGTATTTGCACTTCGTAACCTAAATTCAACAGCAAATAAAGCCAACCAACCTGATGAATATCATAGCAGTGGTTTAGTCCCGAGAGCCCGGGGCCTTAACTTCTAGAGCTCAGTGACTGGCCCCTTGTTGTTAATTTGATCTGAGCCATGGATTTCATGGACTTATTTAGAAATTAATTGACTCCTACTGAGTGAGATTCTCTGTTGACTGTTGATCTATTGTGAACAGATTTGTTAAGTTTGCCTTTGAAGATCTTCGATTTTTTTTCCAGTAAACATTTTTCATTGGTAACAAGTTCCAGTTACTATTTCTTTTCTGTATTTTTAGCGTGTAGGACTGTATCACCCACCGAGTCATTCTGTTTTGGCACCAGATACACACGATGGATTTGCGAAATTTTGCTGAAAGTTGGCCATTAGCGCCACTAACTCTGGGAACTTTTGTCCGGTAATGTCATTTAGATCGAAAGTTTGACTTCAGCCCTCCAGTTGGGGATGATCTAATCTTTCAGCAGTGTAGAGACCAAGATCATGTTTGTGTATGAACAGTAAGGCGTAGGGGGGGAGGGGAGCTTCTTTGTGATATGGCAATACAAAATAAATGACTGTACATATCGACATATTATTTTTAATATAGAAATTTCACTTTCATTTTTGACAACCTAAAGTGAACTCCTGGATGTCCGCTGACATATTATAGTCAGACATGTGTTAACTTAAAATAGCAACACCTCCCTCGCACTTACTCCCTTACACTCTCCCGGCCTCTCGGTAAATTCACCTTGTTTACAGATCTCAAATAGCCCCCTCGCTGGACGGGGTTTGGACAGCAATAAATCACAGGTGGAGGAGTGGTGTAACGATCCTAGCCCGAGGAGGAGTGAGCCACCATCAGCACTCCTCTGTGTGCCCAGGTAAATGAATCATCAATGAAAGGAAAATATTTTTGTGTTGTGGAGGATGACTAGTTTGATGACTCTCGGCTCAGACCTACACGAGTACACACACATCACACAAACATCATCAGGAGGCGAAAGCAATCAGTGACTCGGCGGACAATTTCATCATTACAATATTCACCATAGAGTATTGTACGCTGTTCTTTGGATTTACTGGATCAAATTACTAAGGAATAGATCACTAAGTTAATAGACAACCCCGCCATTTATCTACACACCTGTATAACACAAATAATATACACCACCTCAGTCTCACCCGGTCTGAATACATGACGTCAGACCCATGTAACAAACCCCTGAATCAACATTGTTTCAGGCTGAAGCTTTTAAGTGTTGTTTACTGTCAGGTTCCCTTGAGGTCCAACACTACATCAGTCCCAAGTCTGAGTTACAAGTGGCTACAAGTCTTCCTGGCCTAGGGTGCACTTTTTCAGATACGTGGATTAGGTTAGGTTAGGTTAGGTTAGGTTTGGTTAGGTTAGGTTAGGTTAGGTTTGGTTAGGTTAGGTTAGGTTAGGTTTGGTTTGGTTTGGACTTTCTCCTGTAATCAGGACCCTGGAAGAATGAAAATATCTCCTTGGGGTAGAGTCTCTGTGCAACATCCGACGACCTTTTGACACCAACTGTTTGCCGCAGCTTAAATGAATTAGATGGATACATTCTCAAATTCTCGCATCCCAAGTAAGGGGAATTTTCAACGTTGGAGCTATTGATAATTAAGTCTACACTGAAGTAACTTTTATTACCACCCCTCTCCCCCTTGAATGACTGACTTACACGACGTTTTTGTAATTATAAATTGTTGTTGATAAAATTTTTACTGACTCGTTACAACGGATGATTTACCTCTTATTTTAAAGAAAACATTGTTGAGATCAATTATCATGAGAAGACGACCGGTAATATATATAGGCTGTTGTGAACATCGTCCATTAATGTTTAATGGCAATTGATGGTGTTGTTAAGAGTAATGACCTGCCAGCACCAGTCAGTAACCTGAAACAGACATGAAAATGGGCCAATCTTCTAGACGCAAACTTTCATTATTTATATTTCCGTTTTTTAATCATCGCGATATTATCCTGCTATACCGCACCAGGCGATATATTAAAAAATAGAGTTTTATTACAAATAGATATCTCCTGTGTACATATAACGTGTACTTGGTAGTGGGTGAGTTACATGGATGCTTTAGCTAATTGGAAAACATCTTGGAAACAGTTTTTTCTTTTTCTTTAAATGAGGAAGACTTTTATCGGTACTTAACCTTAATGGAAAACCAGAAAGATGAATTAAGTGTTTACAGTGTGTTATGTTGTTTTCTTCACGCATGGCTCTCTTGATGGCTCGCCGTGCATCACTATTTGTATCTCACATCGTGTGGGTCTTATTGACCTACCTCTCATGGGTTCATTCACCAAACGTAGCTTTATGGCTCACAACATGGCGGTTGATAGCTCACATCACATAGCTGTTGATGGCTCACCTCACATGGCTTTTGATGGCTCACCTCACATGGCTGTTGATGGCTCACCTCACATAGCTGTTGATGGCTCACCTCACATGGCTGTTGATGGCTCACCTCACATGGCTGTTGATGGCTCACCTCACATAGCTGTTGATGGCTCACCTCACATGGCTTTTGATGGCTCACCTCACATGGCTGTTGATAGCTCACCTCACATTTCTGTTGATGGCTCACCTCACTTGGCTTTTGATGGGTCACCTCCTGATGGCTCACTCACCTCAACAGGTAACAAAAAACACATTATTTGCTGCAGCCTTATGTGATACTTTATATTATGTTGAGTGAGTTGCACTTTTCGTTAAACTATCAACGATAAATCTTGAGAAATAATAAACAACATTAAAGGAAGACTTCTTGTAGCCAGATTTAGATGAGATATAATTATGTGTCATAAAGTCTAGTAGCTGGAGCTTTCAACAGCGGATTATCATGTGCGAGTGAAGTACAGGCCGGCCTCTCCTTCCCCGTGATTATATGCTCTAGATTATTGTAAACACTTAATGAAAGATATTCTGTTGCGTCTTGTTATTTATGTGTGTGTGTGTGTGTGTGTGTGTGTGTGTGTGTGTGTGTGTGTGTGTGTGTGTGTGTGTGTGTGTGTGTGTGTGTGTGTGTGTGTGTGTGTGTGTGTGTGTGTGTGTGTGTGTGTGTGTGTGTGTGTGTGTGTGTGTGTGTGTGTGTGTGTGTGTGTGTGTGTGTGTGTGATTCGTTACCTCAATCTTACCTACATTTATTAGTAATTATATTTGTTCCTTGTAAACTTATGAGATTAATAAACACAAGAAAATCCTTGAGGGAGTGTTATGGAGGCGGTGGTTGTTAGAGGAAGTGCTGTGATACGCAACAACATTAATTTAACTGGTGATGATGTGTCCTCAATAAAAGCAAAACTTAATATCTCTTACGCAAAATTCTGGTATGATTAGAGAATCGATCCAGCGATAGCGACCTCTAAGGGTGAGGGGGGGAGGCGGAGAGAGAGGAGGTGGGAGGGAGGGTGGGAGACAGAGAGAGAGGGTGACAGAGAGATGAGAGAAAGGGGGTCCTGACGGAGAGAAAACGGGGAGGGAAGGTGGAAAGGAGGGAGGGAAGCAAGGAAGAAAATCGAGGTGTTATGTTTTCAGTAAGATAGATCCTTGACTTAACGTTGTGTTGTGGAACTTAAAATATGAGGAAATATACTTGATTGTTCTCCCTCTGGTCAAATAAGGAGACTTAGCTGTGAGAAAATATACTTGAATTAAATTCCCCTTTATCTTACTCTTGATCATATTCTTTATTATTTAAGACTTAGTTGATAGCTGGAATTTCTGGATCTTCGTGTAGGTGTCTTTTGTGTGTTATAATATGGTGTTTCTCGACCTTACAGCCTGAGACCTAACGTGTTGAATACAATGACATAAGAAACAAGCTTGAACAGAATTGAATCTTATAATTTTATCTTACTATAATTGTGTTGTGTAGCGAGACATGTCTTGAAGTGGTTTAACATCCGGGGTTTAGCGAGACTTTATTTCTACTACACCAGATTGTAACTTTTATCTATTCATAAATATATTAATTCTCCATCATTTATACGTCACTTGTAGAGAATAATCTGATGATCTTAGAATACAGTCTCAAAGTCCACATACTGTACAGGTGTTAGGACCGGTGTGTAATTAACCCTTAATGAGTGTGGGAGTGTAACCTTGTTTTCTATATCTTGTGTTGCTCGACAAACCCTAAAAAAAAAACATAATCTAAAACTAAATTAACTTCTAACGTATATTTAGTGTTGCTTGATGAGAATAATTATAATGTACCTTGTGTCTCCTTATACTGTGCTGGTAATGTGTGTGTGTGTGTGTGTGTGTGTGTGTGTGTGTGTGTGTGTGTGTGTGTGTGTGTGTTTGGTAGACAGTGTATCCTCGCCTTTACGTGACAAGTGTATAATAATATGATACCTGACAACACAATCTTCAGAGTTGATAAGATTATTCCCCTTATCTTATTATGATCATCTTGTGAATGTAACTCATACCTTTAGTGTGAGTGTTAGAGTGTAGCTCCACCACACGTGACTTATATATCATAACTTAATGCCAACGAGACTGCCTTACAGTTTTTAAATAAATGTAAATAGCCATGATTGAATATAATTATATCTTACGTTTAATGGTAAGCTGTTGTGGGGTGACCTTAATATACGTGATTTTTTTTATTTTTTTTTTGTATTCTTAGTCTTGAAGGTCTTACCAGGAGTGTAAAAGTCTGACTTGTAATTATAGAAAGGAATTTAAGTTTGTATTTTTTGTTTGCTTGCTCATATTATCTGGTATTAATGTTTAGTTGTAGATTAGAACTTTCTGTACTCGATTTTTTTTTATCTTAATATGTTGTTGATCTTGAGAACGTAAGTGTATGAGTTGGTGAAGTAAGACAATATTATAATTAGGAGACAGACTTGAAGAAGATTTCCTGTGTGTGTGATTTGTTAGTGAATGATCGAGTGTAACCTTCCTCTCCATGGCTTGTTTATTCTTAACCTTTGACCCATAATAACACTGAAGAAAAACAACAACACACATTCACATAAGCCTCCTCAGTGTTAGAATGATCACACAGCGAGAATGTAATACTTCCTCGTCCTGTTTTAGTGATATTATCTAATTTGACGTGTCTAGGAGGGACTGAATATAAAGGAGGACTAAAGCTTGTTTTCTGGGCACAAAATATTTTTCTCGGGTGTTTTTTTCCTGGCTGTTTTATATTCATGGACGTTTAGCCCTGAAGGGAAAAAAAATATGGAGGGGTGTCATGAAGGCTCCTCCAGCCCAGCCCAGCCCAGCCCAGCCCAGCCCAGCCCAGCCCAGCTCAGCCCAGCCCAGCCCTCACCACCAACTTGTGTCCGGCGGGAAGACTCAGCTGAAAATAAAGAGTCCTCATTCCTCCATGATGAAATTCTTGCCTGTCGGTCTTGGTCGTGAGGAGGACCTTGCTGAGTGAGCTGTGTGAGGCACTGTCAGGATGGGGCTCTCTGGGAAGTGTTGTTCTTCACTGCTCTGCTTCTTGTGTGGCGCTGACCCACCCCGGCTCTGTACACACAACACAGTGTCTTTGTAAGGAAGGATTTTATCATTTATGTATCATGATTCTTCTGCATGATAATTATAGAAATTTAAAGATAATTTTTTTGTTTACCCAAATTTACTACATGTTAACTATTGTCCTTGTTATTTTGAGAACTGTTTCTTCATTGTTTAATCTTCTCATTTTCATTGTTTCATCTTTATAAAATGAGAGTATCAACCTTCCACGACTTCCACCCCGCTTCGTGCGTTGCTTTAAAATAAGAGTGAACAAGGACACCCTGGCGTGTGTTTACTGACGTTATCACTTCGTCATGAGCCACACCGCCCTAAGAGGATATAATTCGTTCTGGAAAAAAAAAACACAATATCTTCTTTCAATCTCGAATTTAGTGTTTTTTGTCGTGTGTGTTTTGCTGGTTCATTCTGGTCTGTAATTCCGTGGCGTTGCTCCAGCGAGCATTGATGCATCACAAGCGATGTTTATCCAACTCTGCACTCACTTGCTCCGTGTTAATAAATCATTTATAATTCCCAGCTACCATTACCATGCCATGCTAGTTTGTTTTCGCCCGCACGACATGCATGGCTCCATTAATTCCCACTGTAGTAACCCCTGTCGTTAACACAACACATAAATAAACAAATCCTCTGTATAAATAGAGAGATTAAAGAAACAAACGCAGGAGGTGATAATCCCGGGCTTTATCTGAGTACATCGCTCATCAGGGTATAATTTTCTCGGCCGAATGCAATTTCTTGAACTCTTATCGACCAGTTAGTGGTTTATTTATATGTGTAAAAGAAGCAAGAAGGAGAATCTATCCCCGAGGGAGACCGTGACTAAGTGGTGGTCACATCCTGCATTGTAGGTAATTGTGGAAATATGGGTTTAGGCTTTATAGTGCAGTATTACTTAGTGGTGAGATATACTGTGTGAGTGGGCGTCCTGACAGTGGGTGTGTGAGTGGGCGTCCTGACAGTGAGTGTGTGAGTGGGCGTCCTGACAGTGGGTGTGTGAGTGGGCGTCCTGACAGTGGGTGTGTGAGTGGGCGTCCTGACAGTGGGGTGTGAGTGGGCATCCTGAGCGTGGGTGTGTGAGTGGGCATCCTGAGCGTGGGTGTGTTAGTGGGTGTGTGAGTGGGCATCCTGAGCGTGGGTGTGTTAGTGGGCGTCCTGACAGTGAGTGTGAGCGGGCGTCCTGACAGTGAGTGTGAGAGTGGGCGTCAAGATTGTGGGTAGGTAGGTGGGTGTGAGAGTGGGCGTCGCGACACTAGGGGTTGATGGATGCCCCGGCGAGACCCACCGTGTTATTGTTTACAGTGACCCAGGGCGGCGGACCAGCAACACGCCCCGTGATTTATCGTAATGTTCACATGCTTATGATTATCACCCCCTTTGATCTATGCCGGCGATGAGGAGTTCACGCACCCCTCTCTAACCTCCTCTCTCCCACCCCCTCTCCTCTCTCCACCCCTTCTCTCTCCCTTCCCCCCCCCCTTGTCTCTCCCCTCCCTTCCCTCTCCCCTCCCCTCTCGTCCAAGTGACATAACACGATCACATGAACACGACTCCATGCCTCAGAAAACACTCTATTTCCAAGACTGGGTGACTTCAGTAGCACGACCTCACACCTTAATATGAAAGACCTATTAGTAGTATGATTGGACGACCGCAGGAGCACGAACCTTGTCTTTCGATGATCTTATTCAAGTGAATTTATCCCAGGACGAATTCATTACAACGACCATACACCTGGACGAGTATAAAGGCGACTGTAGATTTATTAAAACAAAAATTCTTATAAGACTAAAAGAAAGACAACCTCATCAGCATTACACAAATACGACTGCATAATCCTGACTCTAAACATATTTACCAGTGACAACCACACACGGACACTCCAGTACCATACGACCCCTCTGACGACCTGAAAGATCTTGACTACGACTTCAAAGTTATAAATCGAACCTACAAACACTTACCATCCCACTCCTCACTTGACTCAGTATACCTCCTAATGTAAGTAGCTTGTGGTAAGACTTGGGTGGATGATCTTATTAAGGAGTCTGGTAATATATGTTGACACCTGCTGTTATTGTGTGGGGGTGGTGGGGGGTGGCGACTTCCGGTGACGTCAGGAGGTATTGGTTAACTCCAGGTGGTACTGAATGAGTTCCGGTTATGTCAGGTGGTGCTGGGTAAGTTTCCAGAGACGCCAGAACTTGCTATACAATTACTAATAGATAGATAGCAATAGGTATTATGATATATAAATGATAACAGTAAACAAACGTATCACGGGACTAGCTAACACAACCAGTAATCTCATATTTTTTTTTTCCACGTAAGCAATAAAGACTGATTCTTATGGTGTAGCGGCGGCGGCAATCATGTATTTTGTTGTAAACGTGATTTTTGGCAACACACGTTTAGCTACTGTTGTAAGTTGGCTATTGGGAGGGTCATGATAACTTTGAAATTTAGTATTATTGTTTGGTAAGTGTAATTCGTGGCCCAAACATGATAGTTTTTTTTCAAAGTGATATACTGCAGACACCACGTGATATATACCGTTTCCATTGGATATTAGAACGATAGGGATGATAGCCACTTTTTTTTTTATTGACTTATGGATGATATTAGTTCAGTTTTATGTGATTTATCTTCCTGTCTGTATTTGGAATGATTCACAAACATTTAATTACCAACTCGAATAATCTGAATTGTTGAGGTTTGTTTATCCTCTGTGTACTTAATGTTCCTTCCTCCTCCCTCCTATTGAATCTTCATTTTTTCTTCCAACTCTCCTTCATCTTCTCCCTAGCTGAACTGATACGACTTTAATGGATTATAATGTTACCCATCTGATCCGGCAGTCTCGAGCAAATGCTGTGCAGTGTTTGAGGGTGACTCTGTTAGCTGAGGCTGCAGTATGCTCTCAGGTTCAGCCCCCCCAGCTCTCGAAAATATCCTTAGTTAACTTCTGTAATGTGGCTGGTTATAACGTAATTGGTCAATTCATAGAGTTAGTGCCCCTAGAGAGATGCCATCGACTTTCCCGGCAGCAGGAGATACGCTACACTGGGACTAGATAGCTGCTCTATCAGGTGGAATTACTGCTTATGAGGTAGCTGTATTAGGTAGTAGATACGCCAGGTAGTTCTTCCAGGCGGTAATAGTGCACCAGGTAACTCTTCCAGGCGGTAATAGTGCACCAGGTAACTCTTCCAGGTAGTAATAGTGCACCAGGTAACTCTTCCAGGTAGTAATAATGCACCAGGTAAATCTTCCAGGTAGTAATAATAACCCAGGTAACTTAATTTCCAGTTTCCCGACTTGTTCCTTCTAGCGATAAAACTGTGGAAGATTTCGTCCTTCATATGGATTATTGTCCTCCCTAAGCCCGCTTATAAAAAAATTTACAACCTTACTTTTTTGTTCTATTTTCATAAGAGGCTTCCGTCAAACGTCTCTCAGAAAAGGTCAAATATTTTCGTTAGAAAAATTAAGATATTCTCAAGATATTCAAGAGAGAGCATATATTCTGTTCCTGAGACAAGATAAACGGGGACTTTAACTGAGAGAAATAGGACTCGTACCCGAACTCACGCTGAAGAAGGAGAGAGAGAAAGGTTTCGTTACTAATGTTACGCTACGTCAACTAGGGTCTCGGAGAGCGTCACGCTGGGCCGCTCCAGCCTGTCAAGCACCACCATGCACAATCACACACACTGGCACACCCCTCCTCCCTCCTAGCTGCCCAACCCTCCCCTCTAGCTACCCAACCCTCCCTCCTAGCTGCCCAACCTCCCCTCCTAGCTATTCAACCCCCTAGCTACCCCCTCCCTCCTAGCTACCCAACCCTCCCTCCTAGCTACCCAACCCTCCTCCTAGCTGCCCAACTCCCCTAGCTACCAAACTCCCCTCCTAGCACCCAACCTCCCCTTCTAGCTACCCAACCTCCCTCCGAGCTATTCAACCCCTAGCTACCCAACCCCTCTCCAGCTGCCCAACTGTCCCTTCACTCCTAGCTGCTCAACTCTCACCCTAGCTAGCTACCCAATCCCTCTCTGAGCTGTTTTACCCCTCTCTCTCTCTCTCTCTCCAGTCTGCCCCTCCTCCCTCCGAGCCGCCCCAATTCCCACCACCCAAGCCGCCCCACTTCCCTGCCACCCACTGATCCGTCACCCTGCCACCCACTGACCTCTCGCTCTACTCTTCCCCACTCAATTTCTGGTGGCCTTAACGCTATACTTTTTTCCCCACTTACTTCTTTCTACTCTCTTACATCACATTTCCTTTCTCCCTATTTATTTTATGTTCTATACTTTCTCTCTCTTTTATTACATATGTGTCTTCTTTATTGCTACTGTTATCGTTGTTATTTTTTGTTACGTATATTCCGCCATTCCTAACTGATTTACTGATGTATAATTTTCCCCTACTTGGCTGGAATGTTTTTTTTTCTCCTCCCTATTAACATATTGCTGCCAGGCGTATGATGTATTTAACTCTTCTCTCAGGGTAAATCTGGGGACCGTCCTATAAAACATGTCCACTCACGTCACCTCCATATTAAAACCCAGTGGTGTTGTCGCAGTTTGTTAATGTTTTATTAGAGTAGTTTATGTAATTAACACTAATTAAAGATGTTACCTTAGAATGCTAATGACTTTGACATCCTTATTAGGTAGTCAGCGTTTATCTTGTGATCATAAGGTTTATTGTGTTTCTCTTCACCATGCGGAAATACCTGCGTTAGATTGTCATTTGTTCCTGTTTATTTCCTCTACTTCCTCGGTGTGTTTGCATTCCACTTACGTAATCACAGGTTGCCACTCCCCTTATCAGGCTGTTGTAACTTTATACGTCTCTCAGTGTGGGTGTTCCTTCATACAGTGATGCTTTCTTGTTTATCATGCTCCCTGATGCTCTTTTGTTTGTTTACCATGCTCTCCTGATGCTCACCTGTTTATCATGCTCCCTGATCCTCTCCTGTTTCTTTATCATGCTCCCTTATGCATTCTTGTTTAGTTATCATGCTCCCTGATCCTCTCCTGTTTCTTTATCATGCTCCCTGATGCATTCTTGTTTAGTTATCATGCTCCCTGATCCTCTCCTGTTTCTTTATCATGCTCTCCCTAATAGCCTCCTGTTTATCACACTTCCTGATGCTCTGTTCTTTATCATGCTTCGTTTTTTTATCACTTCTCTTGTTTACTGTTTCTTATCTCCGCTGTTCGTGCTATTCGCTCCATAACTTGGGAAGTTTATCGGTAGCGGCGGTGGCATCTTGTTGGTAGGTTCACGTATTAACTTTTTTTAATGATCGGTTTTATAGTTTATGTGGGGAAAATAAGGGAATGGGAAATTACATACACGGATGTTAATAGACTTTGAAGAAAATAAACTCTCTCTCTCTCTCTCTTCCATCCAACCTATATCTTTCGTTCTTTCTCTCTCTCTAACGTATCTTTCTCTCTGCAACATCTCTCTCTCTCTCTCTCTCTCTCTCTCTCTCTCTCTCTCTCTCTCTCCAACATATCTCCTACTCTATCTCTGCTTCTCTTCACTATATACTATCTACATTTTATCACGAATTGCTCATTTACACTCAAAGCAAACAACTTCTCCCAGAATGTAAGTTTAGATATGCAAATCGCGCTATGGTCCTCATGAGTTATGGGACGACGCTGCTAAGATTAAAGTTGATATGGCAAGAGTGAATTATTGCAACTATCAGATATTAGCATTAAGAGTTGAATTGGTGATGATATCTTAGAATACTGAGAAAGAGGAATATGATAGCTAGATTAGATTGTTTTTGTCTTTGAGTTTGTTGTGTATGAAATGGCGTATAATGATGAAGTATACTTGTTAAAAGGTGTGTGTGTGTGTGTGTGTGTGTGTGTGTGTGCGTGCGCGCGCGCGCGTGTGTGTGTGTGTGTGTGTGTGTGTGTGTGTGTGTGTGTGTGTGTGTGCGTGCGCGCGTGCGTGCGTGTGTGTGTGCGTGTGTTATTTTAATGCTCTACTCTTGCTTTCTTTATACTCGTGTTTGATTTTGACCTCTTGTTTTGTTTAGATTCGACTCTTGTTGTAATTTGACTGCGCTCCCTTGTTTTGTTTTGACTCTCGTTCTCCTAGGGTTTTTGAACTTGCGCTCCTGACTCAATACTGACCTTTATGTGTACCATTACTAAGATCGGGTCAAGGTAGAGAAAGACACTAAACCTTTATGATGAATGAGGAGAGGAACCAGCCAGAGGAGGCGCCTTTGCCAGCCTCAGTAAGCTCTATGTGAGAAGAAAACAGGATTTAGTTGTTAGTTGGTTGCACCTTTCTTACGCTCGCAACATCCCTGGTCGCCTGAGTTTGGCTTTATGAACCATTAAATGTATTTTTCCCGTGTATAAGTGTTCACGTGCGTGTAAGCCCCGGTGAGCCCAGCCCGATCGTTATCTGAGTCTTGGAGAATACACTTGGCAAGACCCCGGCAATAAATCTTACCGAGCCAGGCGTAGGAACTAATAGTCCCCCTCCCCGTTTCAGCCCTCTCCTCCCCCACCTCCCCATTCCTCCCCTTTCTGATCTTGTAGTAGTATTATGTTTTTTCTTTCTTATTATTTATCAAACTTGGCCGTGATGAGTGCAATCGTGGGTTTATCTCTGAGTGTATCGGAGGCTGCAGGAAGTTAACACACACACACACACACACACACACACACACACATAAGGTTAATTGGTAATAGTTAAGAATACTCCACGGTACAGTAAAATATTATGATAATTTGCCTGATTACAGTGAGCACGGTAATCACTCTGAAGGCTAACACCGGGCAGCAGTAAAAGCATCACCTCCGAAGCACGCTGTAATAACACCGAGTAATCACCCGTTAAGACAATGCTGTGAATGGGTATTGTAGTGGATATGAATTTTTATGAATACCGAGACTTTGAGAGCGTGTCGGAGGTTGTGACGTCGGAGGGGAAGTGAGGAGAGGTAAGGTGCCTTAGTTGAGTAGGGAGTCAAGAGGTCGTGAAAGGAGTCTTATATGTATGCAAATTAATAATTATCACTTTAGGAAGGCAATTAACAGGAAGATGCCGATTAGTTGTTGTTTGGTAATGGGTAATTTTGGTTTAGATTGGCACGATGCTGTTTTTAATGTTTATAAACGTATAGGAGACTTAAGACATGTTTGTGGGCCCTAATAATAATAATAATTAATATTCAGTCAATTTGACCAAGGACAGCTGACAAAGCCATGAGAGGTTTGTTTTCAGTTGAGTCCTTGTGCCAGCAGCATCTGGTGTTCTTAGGGCCAGTCGGTCACCCATCCAAGTACTAACCAGACCCAACGTTGCTTACTTCGCTTATCGGACATGAAGCAGTGTTTTTACTCAAACACACGTGTATATATATATATATATATATATATATATATATATATATATATATATATATATATATATATATATATATATATATATATATATATATATATATATATATATATAAACTATGGGGATATTTACTGTTAAAAACTGAAATATCGGATTATTTATGTTATCAGATATTTAAACAAAGTATTTTGAATTTAAACTTCAAAAGAGGAATTGTGTGCACTTGCGGGATTGAACCAGGAACAAGGAGGACCTCGATGGTCAACCCCAGTGTGGCCACAGTGTCTCTGATATAAACTTTGTAAGGTCCTTACACTATATATTACAGGCTAACGAGAAGCGGTGTTTCTAATGTGGCAGATGGAAGTTCCTTAACGTGACCCAAAACAATGTGTTCATTTTACTTGTGTTAATGGAATTTATATTATCTCCAGCAACCCACGTCAGTATTGTTTAGAAGTCTCCTTAAAGGCTCACCGGTGGCTTAACACCAGCAATTTTTGGGCTCCACAGAAACATTATTAAAGTCTCCTGTACACAACTAGTCACTCGTGTTTGAAGGGGAGGAAGTTGAATATTCTTATGACCATTTTTAGCGGTTTAGTGAGTGTCGCAATCACAAGGGGTAAAGTGAGTTAGTTGGTGTGTGTTCTGCGGGAAACGGTTCTGTTGAGTGAGGATAAAGAGGTAGTGTCAAGTGTTCAGTACTACAGTAAAATAAATGTATGATGTGCAGCACACGTTTTGCTTGACTGGTGTAGGTTAATGAGGCAATTTGAGATGAGAGTTATTACAAGTTTAGGAATAGTGTACATAAATTAGCTGATTTTGTCATTGCTGAATGAGGTTTACAGAATAACTAAGAAAACCTGAGCTGTGATTGGGTTTTCCGTGCCAGGTATAGATCCATCTTTGAGAGGTAGCGAGGAGGACAAGGTGTGGCGAGGAGGACAAGGTGTGGCGAGGAGACAAGGTGTGGCGAGGAGACAAGGTGTGGCAGGAAGAGGGGTCATAAGGGGGACCTGGGGGGGGGGCCGAGGGAAGGTGCGGTTAAAGGAGAGAGGCGTGGGATGAAGGTAATGCGAGGCGTGGAGAGGCGTGGGGTTTTGGAATGCCTGGCGTGTGGTGTGGCTGACCGTGTCACAACAGGCGCCGTAAAAGGGTGTGTGGGAGGGAGAGGGTGGGATGGGGAGGGAGAGGGTAGGGAGGGAGGGTGTTTGGATAAATGGGTGGGGCGAGTGGATGGAGGAGTGAAGATGGGTGGAAAGGGTGAGCACGGGTGATAGTGGTGGTAGAGGAGGAGAGGGAGAGGTTGGGATGGAAGGGTACTGATGAGTGTGTAAGTTAGGGTGAATGGAAAGGTCTAGCGTGGGTGGGGGTGGAAGTGACAGGATGGATAGCGGACCGGGTAGTGTAGAGTGGATATGAGGGGTGGGTAGAAGTGGGTGTGGAGGGTTCGGGTGAGTTCATAAGGGGAAGTGTAGTTGGCTAGGAGGGGTTGGTGGGTAGGTAGGTGGGAGGGAGAGACCACGACACACTTCCACCTTCCTCCTCACAGCCACTTATCGCCACACTTGTTAGTATCTTGTTAATACCGTACATTGAGATACACAGGACATAATTGTAATATATTGTATACACGTTTATCTTCATATGTTTTATACTGTGTGTGTGTGTGTGTGTGTGTGTGTGTGTGTGTGTGTGTGTGTGTGTGTGTGTGTGTGTGTGTGTGTGAATGAGAAGGGGTTTGGATGAGTGGAGATGAAAGAAGGGAGGAGAGGAGATGGGGGACATGTTTGACAGACAGAAAAACGTCAAGAGTGAGACAGGTGTACGGGAGGGACAGTCGTAGGAGAAAGTTAAGGGGTGACTCGGGGCCAGGAATACATTATCTCACCGTATCCGACAAACCGTGTCCTCGACGACTCGGTCACCACTCACACCCACGACGTATGATCCTGATCCACAAACAAGAAGAACAACTACGACGTACAGTTATTACGATGTACAGCTACGACGTACAACTGGATTTACTTAAACTTTGTACAGTAATTATTGTATCATTATCCAGTAATTACGTGAACATAGTAATTACCGTTATTGCATGAATTCAGCACATGATTATTATTATACCATTTCTTCATAAGTGCTTGAACTTGGTAATTATATTACAAGTCTTTCGAAATTACCTGAACTTAGTCTTTATTGTACGGATGTCTATGGGTATTTATCATTATCATGCGACATACAGAATACAACAGTACCCGTGAGTAGCTCTCTCTCTCTCTCTCTCTCTCTCTCTCTCTCTCACTACAACCCGGGGCTAGAATAGGGTAGTGCCCATATACACCTTACACGGGAAGGTCATCATCAGCTGGTGGACTTTTATGGTTACTGATTCTTTAATTAGCGCCCCACCTTCATGACGTAACCGGCCTTTCTGTCTGTCTCTTCGTTCGCTGTTTCTTTTTGTTAGGTGATGTTAGTGTTTTTATTTTATTCTATTTTCAGTTTGTGCTTTTTATGTTCAGGCGTTCGTGGGGGGGGGGGAGGTTGCCGAATTTATCCGTGTGTTTTGTGTTGGTATTATTATTATTATTACTATTATTATTATTATTATTATTATTATTATTATTATTATTATTATTATTATTAGTATTATTAGTATTATTATTGAGGTTACCCAGGAGTCAAGAACAGTTTCTCTTGAGCCGTGGGTGAGGGGTGGGGAGGGGAGTGGGGCCCGGGAGCCTGGTAGTGCGGCTGTCTGCTTTATGAGACAACACCAGTTTGTCGCAAGACTTATTGTCCAGTCAAACACCATCCCACTCCAGACGACGCTGAGGCCTCGGGCGAGCTGCAGCCAACACGGGTAGTGGAAGTAATGATTTACCTTCTTTATGATGGAATTTCCAAGGGTGTAATAGTATTTTAATGCGTAAATATTGTACATGGCCAAGTGGATTAGTAGGTTTATGCTGTGTTGGCGGTCATAAAGGATTTCATAAAGATTTTTTCCTCTAGTCATGGTAAGGTAATGAGGTTTTATACCACTTATCAGCCAGACGAGTTTAGATAATTGTATAGATGTCGCTGTGATCCTCGACTGAACCTCCAGCCAAGTCACATCCGAAATGCCGGAGTTGCAACCATGACTCAGATGTATCTAGATTTTCCTTCACATGAAAAATTCTAAAGTGAAAGTAGGCGAGGATTGTCAATGTGACTGTGTTTGTTTGTTTGTTTGTTTGTTTGTCTGCTAGTATGTGTGGGTGTTGTGTGTTTTTTGGAGTTATGATTTAAGAAAGAGAGAGAGAGAGAGAGAGAGAGAGAGAGAGAGAGAGAGAGAGAGAGAGAGAGAGACGCCCTTGACTCTGTCTGCGCTAGGAACAATAAGCAGGCAAGACAATGGAGACTAAAGCCATAAGGTTTCTGAACTGCCTAAGTCCTTGTTTCGTGCGATAATATTTAACTATTGAGCATAAAGACGGATTAAGAAAACTGAATTTGTATTGAGACGTAGAGTCAGGGGCGATAATCATGACCCGAGTGTATAAATAAAAGATGGGGTTAAATAAAAGGTCATATATCACAGGTATCTAAACTATCAAACCAGGAACAAACACACGTAGCAATGGTTTTGAATTAGACTCATTTAACTTAGATTTAGGAGGAATTTAAGTAAACATTGGTTCGAAAATAGATTAGTGGAGGAATGGAACAAGTTACCAAACACCACCATTAACTCGAACACGGTGGGAAGCTTCAAATGTAGGTAGGATGGATATATTATGAGTGCTGAGAGATGGGTGTAAACAGAGCTGCGTATAGAATGGGGCCAATAGACCTACTGTTGTTTCCTTCGTTCTTGTGTATATTCTTATTGATCAGATAAAATTCAAAGTTTAATATTGTTTTTTCTTTATCATCTATATCTATATGTACTGAATTGCCTATCAAGCTTATATATGATGAAGTAACTATTTTACCTTCATTGTAAGATCTGTTTTAAAGGCGTATGAGTTCGAGTATGTACTGGAGTAAGTGATGTGTCGTAAACCCTCAAGCGGTACTCGGTCTCACAGTCGCTCACCCAACTCTGATTTCCACGGGAGTACAGACTCAATCATACTCTCACTTTTTCGTTTCCAGTTGTCAACATTTCCCTAACGTTACTGTTGCTGTTTAGGTATTAAATTAGTAATATTATATGCACAATTCCATCCAGAAGAGTCATCGTATAGGACAAAGAACAAGAAGAGAGTACCAAGTATAGTAGTTTGTGTCTCTTATATTGATGGACATGAGATGAGTGATGTAAAAGTAGGAGGTATTGTAGTTCCACCTGTGTGTAGCGTTAAGCATTGTACTCCACACCTACACAGACGCCTCTTTGTCTTACCTGGTGTCGAGATGTTTTCAACCTAATACTTGTACAGTTAACATGTGTCTTTAGGAATACTTAGGGATCTCCTTATCTCGACCTAAGAATAACTTTACCTCTAACATACCTCTAATTTATCTGTTTACCTTTTTAGGACAGGTTAGTGTTACATTGTATTGTAGTACCTGTAGTGTAATGGTCAGCATTCTCGCCTCGCAAGCCAGCAGACCAAGGTTCGATCCCCGGCCAGGGTGAAACTATGGCAAGTTTCTTTACGCCATTTGCCTCTGTCTACCCAGCAATAATTGGGAACCTGGATGTTAATCGATTTGCGGATCGTATTCCGGGGAAATGGTTAACCAGTGCAGTTAGCGAGTTGTCCGGTCTTCTCGGGCTGTTCCTTGACACTGGGTCGTGCAGCTCGTTAACTCAGAGTGTGGTTGTTGTGTTGGCGACAGCTTCTACAGTACATCTTAAACAAATTCACGCCTAGGTGGCCCTTGGGCAGGCCATCCTCGTACACGAGGGGCAACCATTATTTTTATTTTATATAGTACCATGATCAACAGGTAACTTCCGTCCTCTGAGAAATATTATCCCCATTCCATGTCATAAACTGTTTCTTTAATTCTATAATAGAGTAACTTTATCTTTCGACATATACAAAGATCCCCCCCCCCCCCAGGCCCTTAGCTTGTCTTGGTACTCCACTGTGCCAAAGGGAAAGAAACGACCAATTTTGAGCTGAAATAAGCCACGACTGAGCTATTATCAGACCGAGATGGAAATATGTGAAAGCGTCGGCCCATCATCCTTCTATCATAACTGTTCATTTATCCTAATTCATGGCGGAGAGGTTCTGGTAATGACTGATGTTACTTTCCCTCCACCAATTACCGCTCCCCAAATTGGTCGTAATCTACGCAAGTCCGGCTGTGAGGCTAACGAGGGACAGTTATGGAGGTCCCTTCGTGTTGTTCCTCGGCCGTCCCAAACACTCGCCTCGACCAACAACAAACTCGGGGAGGAGCTGGAGGCCGGGTGGAGGGGCGTCACGGGTTTTGGGGATGGGTTTTGGCTGTGACGTTTAGGAGTGTTGTAAGGGTTATTTATTTATTTATTTATTTATTTATTAGAGGGACAGGGGGAAGGAAGGGAGAATTTCTTTGTATTTAGGGGACTTTTGTCAATCATATGTTAAGAGTAATTGATTGTTTAGTTATAGGGGCGAGGGAAGATTTCTGTGTGTGTGGGTAAGAATTTGGGTATTGACGTTTGGGAGTGTGTGGCTAAGTGTGAGGTGATAAGAGTTTAGTCGAGTTTGCAAACGTTTCGGGTGAAGTTTCTCTTACTTGCGATATTTTCTTTTTACTTTTATCATCAGTGTTTTTGGAGGGGTTGATTTATATATACAAATTGAAGTTTCGATAATGACGTCTTGAGTCTTTGCAAAGGTTTTGGAGTTTGTGTTTACGTTTTGGTGTCTTTGTAAACGTTTGCCATTCTTGTTATCATTTAGAGAACATTTGTATGCGATGTAGAAGGGGTAGAGGAGAACATTCTGAACGAGTGTCTGTACATTTTTCATAGTGGTGAGTTGTTAATAAGTTAGTGGTAGTTTGTGGTGAGTCTCTAGCGGTGGTGGTGATGAAGTTAGTGTGTGTGTGTGTGGTGTTGAAGAAGTTAATATTAGTTGTGGTGGTTATGGTGACGTGGTTGGTGGTGGTGATGGTGGTTAAGTAGTGAGTGTGTAGCAATGGTAATAGTTGTAGTAGTGGTTGTGATGGTGGTAGTTGCGTGTGAGAGAGAGAACCACAATATGAATTAATGGGGTGTGGGTGAGGATGCCGTGTGTCCCTCTGACCAGATGGAGAAATACACACACACACACACACACACACACACACACTTCATCAGCACATCACCCTCAGAGGTTTAAGTTATACCATCTGCACTTGCATCCGTCGTGGCAGTTACAGGATGTGCTTGTCGGTGGATTTGATGTTGAAAGTGTTGAATGTGGTAATGGTGGTGAATAGGAGTTGGGGGTAGTGGTAGTGGTGGCTAGAAGAGGACTGGTAGTGGTGGTGGCTAGGAGTAGGGGCTGTGGTGGATAGGAGTGTGAGTAGTGGGGGCTAGGAGTAGGGGTAGTAGTGGTAGTGGCTGGGAGTGGGGGGAGTATTAGTGGTGGTGGTGGTGATGTAGTTGATGGTGGTGTTCATTGGCAATAATCGTGATGGTATCGCGGTTTTTGATGGTTTTGATATCAGCTTAGGCGACAGTTATATATATATATATATATATATATATATATATATATATATATATATATATATATATATATATATATATATATATATATATATATATATATATAACGTGATAAGATATATTGCTGCTCTGAAGATGTCTTGAATACAATAATATATATATATATATATATATATATATATATATATATATATATATATATATATATATATATATATATATATATATATCATGATTAAGCTAAACCTAACATTATCATACCAAAACCTAAGTTACCCTAAAGTTGGTTACCAGACTTATAACTTACACAAAGGTCTTATAACTGAATGTTCGGAGTTTTGGAAGACGAGATGAGACGTACAGGGAAGTCAGTCTGCAGTTATGTTATGACTGGAAGAGCTGTCTGTAGATGATGTAAAATAAAAGGTACCAGAAGACTCTGGAACTTGGAGGAAGGAACAGATGAAGGAGGTGTTCAGGTCGTAGTTCATCTGTGTATGATGATGGTCAGGTAGTCAACACCACGTCTCACCACCATTACTGCCACCTCCTAGTTAAGTTATGCCACCTCACTCCCCTCCCACCATATAATGTGTTTTGTACCCCACGTCACCATGATACACACTCTCTCTCTCTCTCTCTCTCTCTCTCAGAGCTAACTCCCATCTCCCCCCACCCACTACCGCCTCAACATCAACACACACACACACACACCCTGTTCACAACCCTCCCTTCCTACCCGGTTCCCCTTCTCACCGCCCAATTATCAGCTATCGTCCCTCTCTCCCCCGATCCACCCTAAAGCCACCATTTAATAGCCCCTCAGCTACACCCATTAGACAACTCATTTACCCCATCTCTCGACCTTCGGCTGTCTCCTGTTCTCTAGCTAATCTGCCGAACCTCATCAATCCGCGATCCACATTTCTCAACAACCTCGCACTCTAACTCCTGTCGACCTCTCCATCAGTCATATTTTAACTGCCTGGTCACCTGACTTTCTTTATCATCGTTCCTTCCTTCTCGAACGTCTCGCTGTCTTTTATCGTTATGACTTTTATATGTCCATTAAGGATTAACTTTTATAAACGAGCTCTGTCTCTAGGAGGCGTCCTTGGGTCTCCTTGAAGGTATCCTCCCCAATCTTCTTTTCGGTCGCCTCCTTCCCCATCCCCGCACCTCCTCCTGGCCGCCTCTGCTCCCCACCTGTGCCCACCATCTCTCTTGCATCACACTTCATATTTTACTTGGCTGTGTCCATCGGTAGTGGGGTCCTCCCTGCATGCAGTGGTCACCTGTGTGGAGCAATACCGTCTCCACCCACCCTCTCTCTCTGGTGGGCTGGGCCAGGACCCACTACGTCACCCGCCGCTGTCGTCACTATACTGATGGCTTACCCGCAGGTGGATGGTGTCCTGTCCTTCCCCTGATGGTGTAACTTTCCTCCCTGGTCCCTCGTGTCGTGCTGTTCATGCCGGCCACCAATGGTCGTACACTACGCTCTTTACTCCCGCCGGTCTGTCTACAAAACGCCTTAAATTTCGTACTGTACTTACGAATATGCGAAATAATGTCCCGTAATTATACCTGTAAGTTCAGCGTTTATTCCATATTGTAGGAAAAAAGTGTGTAAAAAGGACAATATTCAATGATGCAGGATGTGTGTTGAAGTTAACCTCGTAAAATTTGCTTACGAATATTGTAGACAACATACTAGGCAACACACTCAAGCCGCCTGAAATTATACAGGGACTTTTCCCCAAGTTCAGCAATGGGCGGGGAGGGGCAGTGATGAAGGACGGGGTGGGCGTGGAGGTGAGTCTTGGAGAATAATTGTGTTTGCTGAGGGTCCACACACACACACACAACTGAATGGATGAAGATGTATGAAGATTGAGGCTGACGAAGATACCGCAGATTAACGTTATCACAATGGATGTGACTTTGTTCAACACATCATGCTCAAAAGCTCACAGAAAGTCCCACAAGGGAGAGAACCTCATCATAAGTGACGATGAAATGTGAAACTTGACGCTGTCTTAAGATTAACGATCACTTAATTAATTGTTGAACGATTAATTAGTCATAATGACAGTGATGGCGTAGCAGCGTCCACGTCTCACAGTTGTCTTAGCCGTGTACAGATGGTCGTCTTTCGTTTACCTGTCCCTTAATGACAGGTGGCTGCCGCACATTAATCACTTGTCACACTCTCTGCCCAAATTTACATTACGTATCAACGTCCACTGTAAAGCACGTTTGACCTTAGGGACCATTACATGCAAATTGAAACTGAGATACAGGCGATAAAACAGAATAACTTTATGGATAATAGATATATGAAGCCAGAGGTAAAATATACCTCGAACAGTTTCACCTTGGCTGGTTAAGCTCAATATACAGGATACTTTTATAGAGAGAGAGTTCTGATAAACATAATAACTCATTGTCTGATGTTTTAAAAATAATAAATCCTTGTGAATATAAAAGTTGAACAAGAATTGATTATTGTATGCGTTAGACAGCTCTTGAAAATAAAATATAACATCCCTCACACGGTACATGCATACATCACACACACACACACACTTCATCCTTGACCACTGAAGGGTCAAGACGCACCTGGCGCTCCTCTGGGAGCAGCCAGGTCAACTGTTATATTGTCCCATACCAACTCCCTCCCCTGAACCCTCCTCCCCACCGGAATATCAACACTTTCTCGCCCAGAGTTACAATTTCACTTAGCAAAGCAATGGAACCAGTGTTGAACAGAGGTGAACAGTGAGAACAATCAGTGAGAATAGTCAGTGAGAACAACTCAAGAGTAACAGCCGAGTCGTACCCAAGTTACCTTCACACAGTGAGGTCCCAGGTACCCAGTGATAACTGCCCGTGGGACCCAACAACAACCAGCAATGTGTTAATCCGTCTACGATAGGGAGGCCTGGGAACACACCTCACTCATATAACACCATCTGTGAGGGAATTACTACACCACGTCAGGTCCCTCATAACACCATCTGTGAGGGAATTACTACACCACGTGATGCACCTCATAACACCATCTGTGAGGGAATTACTACACCACGTGATGCACCTCATAACACCATCTGTGAGGGAATTACTACACCACGTCAGGTCCCTCATAACACCATCTGTGAGGGAATTACTACACCACGTGATGCACCTCATAACACCATCTGTGAGGGAATTACTACACCACGTCAGGTCCCTCATAACACCATCTGTGAGGGAATTACTACATCACGTGAGGTCCCTCATAACACCATCTGTGAGGGAATTACTACACCACGTGATGCCCCTCATAACACCATCTGTGACGCAATTACTAAACCACGTGAGGTCCCTCATAACACCATCTGTGAGGGAACTACTACACCACGTGAGGTCCCTCCTAACACCATCTGGGAGTGAGTTACTACACTACGTGTTTGCTGTTCAACACCTACATTAATCTGTATGTTCACTGTATGTTCCTTTACCTTTGTCTAATGAAGGCTTTTGTTAAACCACCAATGTATGTAATAATTCATTTATGTCCAATGTATATTTTCAGCCTTTGGGCTGCAGAACTTTTTCAATAAACCGTTAATTATTATTATAATTATTATTATTATTACACACACACACACACACACACACACACACACACACACACACACATCCAAACACCTCTGATAAGTTACGTTACGTCACCTCTGATAAACGTAATCTGTACAGGATGATCATGCACACACTTGCAGGGTTATTGTCTCAGATAATCTTGTGATAAACTTAGGAACTGGTATTATTATTATTATTATTATATTTTTTGGGGGTGGGTGGCGTGGATGAGATTATAGTGATTAGCCAACCCGCTTATGCTGGATATAATACGACATTTGGTATTTGCTTTATCGGAGAGGGTGAACGAGGGTGAGAGGGCCAGGAGAAAGTAACGAGGAAGAGTAGAGAAAGTGAAGGAGAGAGTAATGAAGTGGAGAGTAGAGATGGTGAGGGGGATAAGGATGAGAGGAGAATAGAGAAAGTGAGGAAGAGGAGAATAGAGAGAGTGAGAGAGAGAGAGAGTAATGAAGAAGAAATTAGAATAAATGAGGGAGAGAGTCATGAAGAGAAGAGTAGAGGAAGTGATGAAGAAGAGTAGAGAAAGTGAGAGTAAGGAGAATGTAACGAAAATTATTGATTGTGGAGAACACAAGGGTGAAAATATAAGGAGAATAACGAACTAGAGAGAGAGAGAGAGAGAGAGAGAGAGAGAGAGAGAGAGAGAGAGAGAGAGGATTTTACTATTCCAACCTCTGATCTTAATTTTCAGGGATTCTTAAGTTTATTATTTTTCTGCCTTAAGTAAATTCAATTACGGCCACCGTTTCGCGTCATGAGTGAGCCATAGTTGCCAGGTACGGGAAAGACATTATTGTAGGTGTCTTTAAGAATCTGAAGGATGGTAGTGATCTGGTAATTGCTGTTGGTGGTTCAGGTTGAGGTGTTACGTCATAGGGAGTCGGTCGTTATTTACAGGTAACGCCCACTGATTACACTCACCGGTCACGCCCACAAGAACGTACCAACTGGTGACGCCCACAAGCCATGCCAACAGGATACACCCACAGGTTATGCATGTCTAAAGGCAATGATAAGAAAATATCCTACACAGTTCACGCCCACAAGTCACGCCCCACAGGTCACGCCCCACAGGTCACGCCCCACAGGTCACGCCCACATATAGCCCTACATGTCACACCCCACAGGTCACGCCCTCATACAACCCTCCAAGTCACACAAGTTACGCCCTCCGGTCACTAGTGGGCGTCGTCGCTGTTATCCGTATCACCTTATCAGGTCACATAACTTTCTAGCCGGCTCATCCACCTCCGGCACACACCCGCCTCTCTGGCTCCCGTTCATTGTGTTATGTGGAGGATTTACCGGGATTTGTCGCTGATTTTTGGAGACTTTGATTTTATTGAAATTTATTGTGACAATTTTTAATTTATTTATTTATTTATTTATTTATTTATTTATTTTTATTTTTTTTAAGAGGGAAGTTATTTTAGATTGAAGGATTATGTTGTGTATACTCGGGATTCTCTTTGTATATGACGGCCTTCGCACGCCATAACGTCACTTAGTAATCCACGGTGTAGGTGGGCCATATGGTATTTTTCTAGTGTAAATATCAAAGAACAGCCTAGAGGCAGGACCGGGCCTTTACTCCCTCTGGCAGGCTGGGGGTCATCCTCCTCCATTCCCAGGCAGGGCGAGGCCCTCATGCTCCTACCCCAGGCAGGACGGGGCCCACACACTAAACCAAGAACATTTCACATATCAGCACGATAAACACTCCTGATTTAAATACTGGTACACCTCTCGAGTCAGCCACCATCAGTAAATTACTAAAATTCCCCCTCACGAGGTTACCGTGTTACTTGGTTAGTGACTCCCTCTTAACTATAATGACCCCCCCCCCTCCTACCCCAGTAAGAGAGTCCCTCAGGGGTACTCGTTGCTCCTCCCCCCGAAGGAAGTGAGTAAATATTCTATTTCTGGCGGTCTTGATAAGTCAGGCTTCGTACTCCTCCAGATAAGCCATGCCCTGTACCTCTTAACGTCCAATGTCAGGGTTCCTCACATTCCAAGGTGTTAACCAGTCCAATCAGGTATCTCCTTGTTCTATCATGTATTTCCTTGGTATTTCAGGTAACTCCTTAATCACTCGGGTAACTCCTCAGTCGCTCAGGTAACTCCTCAGTCAATCAGGTAACTCCACAGTCACTCAGGTAACTCCTCTGTCACTCAGGTAACTCCTCTGTCACTCAGGTAACTCCCCAGTCACTCAGGTAACTCCCCAGTCACTCAGGTAACTCCTCAGTCACTCAGGTAACTCCCCAGTCACTCAGGTAACTCCCCAGTCACTCAGGTAACTCCCCAGTCACTCATGTAACTCCTCAGTCACTCAGTTAACTCCTCAATCACTCAGGTAACTCCCCAGTCACTCAGGTAACTCCTCAGTCACTCAGTTAACTCCTCAATCACTTAGGTAACTCCTCAGTCACTCGAGTAACTCCTCAGTCACTCGGGTAACTCCTCAGTCACTCAGGTAACTCCTCAGTCACTCAGGTAGCTCCTCAGTCACTCAGGTAACTCCTCAGTCACTCACGTAACTCCTCAGCCATTTATCTGGTCTCCCCCCCCCCTACTCGGCTCCCCTTGCCCCGCACTCTATTAATCTCCTCCCACTCAGCAATGTTTCTCTCCCACTCAAGTCACATCCTACCCCACTCCACTAATCTACCCCACTCTGCTCACCTCCTACCCTACACCACTGATCTCTCTCCCCCACTCAGCTCACCTACCTAACTCCACTAATCTCTCTCCCCAACTCCGCTCACTTCCTACCCCACTCGGCAATGCTCCTCCACCACTCAGCTCACCTCCCACCCCACTCCATTAATCTCTCTCCCCCTCTCAGCTCACCACCTCACCTGCCCTGGCTAGACACCTCACCCAGGGGTCGTGATGAGTGGTTCATAGTCTCTCACTCTCCATTATCAATCGAGTGCTGGCGACATTTGTCTCGTCACGCCGTACCCCACATTCCTACGTCACTCCTCCGTCATCACCTCGTCACTCCTCCGTCATCACTTTCTGCGCTCAGGTTCTTCCAAGCCAGTGACTCGCTCGGCTCTTAATGTTTTGCTGTTGTTATTTTTTTGTATGTATGTGTATATGTATGTATGTATGTATGTATGTATGTATGTATGTGTGTGTGTGTATGTATATATGTATGTATGTATGTATGTTATTGACCGTCAGGTATGAATAGACATTAGTATCTTTTATCTCTTTTTGGTGTTTGTGTGTCCCTCAGTGTTGGTCAGAAGTGTTTGTGTATGTGTCCCTCAGTGTTGGTCAGAAGTGTTTGTATGTTTCTCAGTGTTGGTCAGAAGTGTTTGTGTGTGTCCCTCAGTGTTGGTCAGAAGTGTTTGTGTGTGTGTCCCTCAGTGTTGGTCAGAAGTGTTTGTGTGTGTGTCCCTCAGTGTTGGTCAGAAGTGTTTGTGTGTGTCCCTCAGTGTTGGTCAGAAGTGTTTGTGTGTGTCCCTCAGTGTTGGTCAGTGTTTGTGTGTGTGTCCCTCAGTGTTAGTCAGAAGTGTTTGTGTGTGTGTCCTCAGTGTTGGTCAGTGTTGGTCAGAAGTGTTTGTGTGTGTGTCCCTCAGTGTTGGTCAGTGTCCCTCAGTGTTAGTCAGAAGTGTTTGTGTGTGTCCCTCAGTGTTGGTCAGAAGTGTTTGTGTGTCCCTCAGTGTTGGTCAAGTGTTTGTGTGTGTCCCTCAGTGTTGGTCAGAAGTGTTTGTGTGTGTCCCTCAGTGTCAGTGTTGGTCAGAAGTGTTTGTGTGTGTGTCCCTCAGTGTTGGTCAGAAGTGTTTGTGTGTGTGTCCCTCAGTGTTAGTCAGAAGTGTTTGTGTGTCCCTCAGTGTTGGTCAGAAGTGTTTGTGTGTGTGTCCTCAGTGTTGGTCAGAGTGTTTGTGTGTGTGTCCCTCAGTGTTGGTCAAGTGTTTGTGTGTGTGTCCCTCAGTGTTGGTCAAGTGTTTGTGTGTGTCCCTCAGTGTTAGTCAGAAGTGTTTGTGTGTCCCTCAGTGTTGGTCAGAAGTGTTTGTGTGTGTCCCTCAGTGTTGGTCAAGTGTTTGTGTGTGTCCCTCAGTGTTGGTCAGAAGTGTTTGTGTGTGTCCTCAGTGTTGGTCAAGTGTTTGTGTGTGTCCCTCAGTGTTGGTCAGAAGTGTTTGTGTGTGTGTCCCTCAGTGTTGGTCAGAAGTGTTTGTGTGTGTGTCCCTCAGTGTTGGTCAGAAGTGTTTGTATGTGTCTCAGTGTTGGTCAGAAGTGTTTGTATGTTTCTCAGTGTTAATCAGAAGTTGGTCAGTGTATTTGTTAGTCAGATTAGAATGGTCAACGTAGAATGAACTACAGTTTGATGTAGAGGGGAGTGTATTTAGGTGTTCTAAGGCTACAGTATGCTAAAAATAGGGAAGATTTTATGGTCAGTGTTATTTTTGTGCAGTAATAATATGCCATATATACTCTGACGTCAGCTATTTTTATGCGTCATCTCTAATACTCTCTCTCTCTCTCTCTCTCTCTCTCTCTCTCTCTCTCTCTCTGTTCAACACTAGGTAAACGTGGTCGGTGGTTTACGTGGTACTTGTCCCAGTTATCTGGTTATCTATGTTATCGTCGTAGCCAGTGCGCGTGTCATGGGTGACAGTGGACGCCGCAACAACACCCCGCTTATCAGGGGAGCCGCCCACTGGTGGACCCGCCCACACGCGACGCCCACACACGTGACTCCCCGCTCGCTCCACGCTCATCGTTTCCTCCAACACTCCCTCGCTCGTGACTGGCTTTCGTCCGTTCCCACAACTTTACACTCAACCTCCAAATGTTTGTCACTCGTACCTAAACACTGTTATGCCTTTATTGTTCCTCCAGGATCCCATAAACCTCACCAGGAATGTGTGAAAACAGAGTAGTGGGCGGTGTTGTGAGGGGCCTGGGTGGTGCTGGGCGTGGCTCGACCAATCAGCTGCCAGGCGGTGGGTGCGGCCGCCGCGCCCATCAGCCAAGCCCAACAGGTAGTTTAGTGTTCTCGTCGCCACCAGGGAGCGAGGCTGTGTGGCCCACGCCTGTGATACTCTGTAGATAGAAATAGTGCTAGTGTTTATTAGTTGTATTTTTTATATACGCTGCAGAGAAAGTTTTGATATCGTGGCTTGAGCGTGTTGTGGTGTGCGAGTGTCGACGCGAGGTGTGGAGCGCGTGGCCTCCTCCGTCCTACCAGTGCCTTCAGTGGATTAATGCATACTTAATGAAGCGGTGACAAGTTGTAATTGATCCCGGGATCAGATATTACCCTAGTTGCCTGGCTAGGGCAGTGCCCCGCCGCACCACGGCCGCCACCACACTCCACCCGTACAAGGTAGGCATAGTAATAAGTGAGTCTGGTCCGCCCCTCACCTCACCCACCCCACCAGGGTAATGACATCTCGGGCTCACAGTACCACGCTGCTGTCCGCTACTGACTGGGGATTATCTTCATGCTGTTACCATACACTGTATCACCCACCACTAACCAAATTCACTATGGTAATTAGGAAAGGTAATGTATTCAAACCCACCTCATTTGCATATGTCACTCTCCACGCCCATCCTGTCCCTATGTGTTGGTATTTTCGCATTAGTTGTAAATTGAGGGTGTGTGGTGCGTGTACACGGTAATTTGGTGGAGGCGTTGGGCTGTGGCAGGTGTTAGTGTGTACAGCACCGTGCACCCCACACACCTGCTGGTACCTCGCTCCCAACCACCTCCACCCCTCCTCCACCCCCCTCCTCCACCCCTCCCCCTCCTCCACCCCCCTCGCGTATGCGCTACTGCAGGTGGTAAGTGACAACATATGTGGTGGATGGGTCATGGTGGGGGTGGAAGCTGATGTAATGGATAGTCAACAGAGTATGTGGTACAACATGTATTTGGTGGCTAAATATGTAATGGGTGACACAGTATGTAATAGCTGGAACAGTATGTAATAGATATCACGGCATTTTTTGAGTGACACAGCAGCTAATGGGTGCCACAGCTTGTAATTCACTTCGGTATGGGCGGTACAGCATGTAATGGGTGGTACAGCTTGTAATGGGTGGTACAGCTTGTAATAGATGACACAGCTTGTAATGTTTGGCTCACTTGGGTATGGGTGGTACAGTATGTAATGGGTGGTTCATCTGAGTGTGTATTGCCTACAGGCTATACAGTATGTGTATATATATATATATATATATATATATATATATATATATATATATATATATATATATATATATATATATATATATATAATATATTATATATTTTTAGCAAAGCTCACCTTATATCACCTGATGATTAAACAACGAAAGCTAAATGTTGGGTGTTAGGTTAGGGTGTTAATAATCAGGTGAAATAAGGTGGGTTACCTAATCCTCAGGAATATATATATATATATATATATATATATATATATATATATATATATATATATATATATATATATATATATATATATATTTATATATTTATATATATATATATTACCGAGGATACACACGCGATGATCAAACACATGTGCACCAACACACCATTTGGTGTTTTCCTCCTACACCCTTACAACTGTGTATAACCCATAAATTCACATGTGCGTATATATCTTGTGTTTACAACCTTCATAATCACGTATTCTTAGTAAATAAATATTTGTATGCATAAATGCTTAGGTATGCCAGAAAATATACACACACACACACACACACACACACACACAGTTAAACCTGTTGTTCAGACATTTCTAGGTAAGCGACACTGCGTGGGTTATTTTATTCATAGGATACTTTAACACACGTCACAAATGTAATGCACATGTGAGCATCACATTGACACACCGGAAACATCTGTGAGAATTGATCGTGACATCTACCTTGGACTTGAGCACAGGTGTGTAGTGAACTTGTTTAGCCCGTCACCAACACAGGTAGAATTCTCACAAGTCACAGTGCAACTTTTTTCTTTTCAAAGCAAGTTATATATTAATTATTTAATTTAGGTGAGAATAAAAGCTTATGGTAACAGGTAAAGCTCCATAAGCCAGCTTACTGGAGTCGTCTGGTTGGTGATGGAGGGATAACTCACCTCAACAGGTTGTTGAACTATGATGAAAGCTGTTTTTTTAGGTGTTATCTAATTAATCCTTTAAAATCCTTTGGAATGATGTGCAAACCCTTTCGTCACTACATTGGCCCTTTTCATTCTTTTCAGTATCATTAGCATGTACTCTAACGCCTCTTCCTCTAATGCTTCTTACCGGCTTGCTCTTCACGTCCCTCCTCTAATACTCTCTATATTCTCAAATTTCTGTATAACCAACTCCTCCTTTCTACTCTAATTCTCTTACTTCATTCTCGAGCAGTTCTTACCTCTTGTTTACTCTCCCTTGATCCCCTGTCCCTCATCTCTGAAACTCTCCCTCTTCTCCCTGGAGTTGTTCGTAAGAAAGCCAACCAAGAGAGGGGCGAGAAGAAGTAAAAATGAAAACAGGAGGAAAGGATACTGTGTGAGAGGGAAGAGGGAGAGTTTGTGGGAGAGGAATAGGGGAGGGAGGTGATGAGAGGGAGAGGAAAAGTTTAGTGTTGGGAGGGAGGATTGTGAGGGTAGGAGAGGGAGAGGGTGTGATTAAAAGAGGGATTTTTTATTTGTGGAGGAAGGGGGTGGGGGGGGGTGGCGAATGTGAGAGTGGTTCGAGGGGTTTGGGTGGGAAGGGATTGCGAGAGTGGTATGCGAGAGGGAGAGAGGAGGCGGATGGGGGGGATGAGAGAGAGGACGGGGGAGAGGAGAGAAGAAGTCATTGTCGGTAGAGGAAAAATAGGATAGGTGAAACTCTCAAATAAGGAACATAGAGTAAAATATAGGGGGGTAGAAGAGAGAGACAACACACACGAGAAGACATAGAAGATGAATGGGAGGAAGGGAAGAGAAAGAGGAGGGGAGGGTACACGAGTGGGATAGGATGGGATGAGTGGGATTAGGGAAGTGAGGTGTGGTGGCCAAGAAGTGGGATCTCAGGTTGCCCCCTTCACCACCATGTTGACACGGAGTCCATTTATCCTCTCGTGTGACCCAGGGCCTTGTTGAGGACGATTTTAGTTGCATGTTGGGGGCAGGTAAGTGGGTATTAATTAATTAGTGAAGGTACATGTTTACTGTCAATGGTAATTAGGATGGTTTTTTTTTTTTGGGTGGGGGAGGGAAGTGTTGAACTCTTTTTAAGTGTCGTGTGTGTAGTTAAGACCGTATATACCACCTACCTTAGTCTTGGTATTAGTCAACATTTTCCTTTTCAAGATCTCAAGACTTGAATATCGTCATTATCTTCGTGTACTATGATATACCACTCTTCCTGGTGCATTAAACTGTCCTATCTGATAATCTCGTAGACATCCTGCCAGCGTGTTATGTGCGTCATCGACTGTGTGCGTCTTAGTATCAATTTGCATTACTGTGTGTGTGTGTGTGTGTGTGTGTGTGTGTGTGTGTGTGTGTGTGTGTGTGTGTGTGTGTGTGTTTGTTTTTCATCCTCCACACTTTAAGTCATTTCATTCCTTTCTTCATCTACCATATTTCTCTCTTTTTTTTTCTATTGTTCCGCCATTAACGTGGAAAGAGCATCTACTGTCATCTCATTGGTAAGTTGTCCGTCTGTCTCTTTTTTATGCTCCTTGAATGTTTTTAAGTTCTATTTGTAGATCATTTCCTCCTCCTCCTCCTCCTCTCTTACCGGGTATAGACCACTAACTCAATCATCTCGTGTCCGCTTTTATCTCCTTTCTTTCAACTCGGAGATGCTGAAAGACACCTTGGTGCTTCTGTCAGCCTATATCTTATTCTGGCAGCGTGTCCCTTCGGTTAGCCGCCCCTTCTGTCAGCCTGTCTCTTCTGTCAGCCTGCCTCTTCTGTCAATTTGTCCCTTCTGTCAGCCTGCCTCCTCTTCTCCTACCCTCACTGTGCAGTAGGAGAGGGATGCTTGTGGTGGTTCACACAGCCTTGTGGCAGTTAATCAAGATTATTGGCAGATGAGTGAAAATGTCTTTCATCTTACACTTCCCCAGACACCCGTCACCCCCACTCTGCCAACCTTTCCCTCCCTTCCCTCCTGCACCATGTGACGATCCATACACCCCTTTTATTCAATCCTCGAATTAATCCCCTTATCAACCCTTTATCCGATAATTCGTGAAGCCGCGCCGCTCACCTGGCAGGTATGTAGTGGGCCCCCCGCTCCTCCCGTGGCATGGGCTGGCAGACGGTGGGTTCCTCTCCCCTAGTCCCATCCCCTCTAATGGGTGAAGTAGGCTGGTTGGAGGGTTCCTGGCCGGCTGTCCCCGGGCGTGGGCTTAGCAACGGACGGACGGACGCGGCGTGTTCTTGCGGTAGATCACTATCACGGTTGCCAGGGTGACTGTTTCTACCAGTGTAGGCTTGCTAGCGGGGCCACCACACACACACATTCACTACCTGGCAGCCCCTCTGATAAGTTTCCTACTGGCGATGTTGGTACCACACCTGCCCCCCATCCCTTAACTCACGGTGGTAGGGTGAAGGGTATGGTGGTGGTGTGGTCAGTCAAGGTGTTTGTGGCGAGGGTTGTGTTGTTGCATGTGGTGGGATTGGTGAAAGGTGGTGGTGAAGAGGATAATGGGTGTGTGAATGGGGTTACTGGTCAAGCTGGAGAGAGAGAGAGAGAGAGGGAGTTTGTGTGGTGTGGTGGTGGTGAGAGCAGTGTGGGTAGGTGAGGGGATGGTTGACTACTGTTGGCGATCAATTTTCTGGTAGGTGTGGTGGTGGTAATGACGCTCTTGGTGTGCACGATGGTGGTGGTAGTTGCGGTTTGTTGACATAAGTGGTCAGATGAGTAAAAGTTGTTGATGGACAAGTTTTATGGTTGATTTATGTTATCACGAGGATCTAATGGTGGTGATTCAAGCTTGAGGTGGCACTTGTGGTTGACTTACATGAACATATGTTTGTTTGTGAAGTGAATACATTATTGTGATTATTTTTTGTGATAATTAAAATGACTACACTTCTGAGGGGTGTTTAGTGGGCGATGGCCTCTAAGGCTCAACTCGGCTCTCCTCTTTCTTACACACAAGACTTGTTTGTGTCGACATATATGCAAGGTAGATTTTTTCATCCAATAAATTCACATCCGCACTAATCATGACGAAGGTCATATACCATCACCGCTCATGAACCTGAGACTAGTTAAGTCACCTTTTGCGCCAAACATAACGTTCGTAGGGTGGATTTTAGTTTGTACAATTACATTTATAGCGTGTTTACTGGCCTGTATTTAAGTGAATTGTTAAAGACACATTAAGCCAAGAGTAAAAATTCTAGTTAACGAAACCGTAGTTGGTGAAACAAGTCACAAGTTGTGGTGAGATGTGTCATGGAGGTTGTCACCAAGACCGATGCTTCCTTTAATGGTCCATGTATCCAGAGTTTGTACTGAAGTGAAACAAAGTGGTTCTTGTTATAAACTCATCCTCACTTTTTACTATTTTTGGAACCATAAAAAGAAAAACAGGAAAGACATTCGTGTGTGTGTGCGTGCACGCGCGCCAGGTAAAATATACGAAAAATTCGTCTTATCATTAGTCACCGGTGTTCCTGGGCGTCACCATTACTTCACTCACCATTTCTGAACAATGACACATTCCTCCAGCCTCAGCAAGACAACTTTCTCTTCATCACAGTTTGCTCTGGTGTCCTCGTGGTGAACTTGAACCTCTATATAATAGGCTAACATTTAAACGATATTTCCTCCCGAGTGTATACAAGGGCGTGGGTGTACGGGCGTTAACTAGGGCCTTGGGGAGAGGTAGAGAGAAAGGGAGGAATAGGAATAAAATATTATTTGATCTGCATGTTGGTTTCATTAGACGGCATTCATTAAAAAAAAGACATTCACAGTACACAAGATATTCCTTGAGATATTTTTGTGTGGAAAATTAATCTTGAAAAACAAATCACAGTAATATCTTAAAGTGATATTGGCTTAATTATAGTTAGGTGAAAATAAAGCTGCGTCTTGGTGCTGCATTAAGGCAACTGTTTCAACCTCTCCACACGCGTCCAGTCGTCTAAAATAAAGTTGATCTAAACTAATTCAACTATTATGAAGTGCAAAAAAAAAAAAAACAGTAGCCAGGAGCTTTAAAGCACTTAACCAGTGTTGACTCTGAGCTCGAGTTGTATTACTTAAAAGGAACTCTGACTAGGAGAAACTGCTGGGAGTGGGAGTCGCCTCACGGGGAGAACTTTTATAAATTGTTTGTTATTTCAGAGATAATTTGTGTGTTGGTGAGGGTATATCAGGTAGTATGTTTACCTGAGAGAGAGAGAGAGAGAGAGAGCGAGCCGTGATGTTATTTGGGTGAGTGGGGAGAGAAAGTAAAGGGAATGTATTAGCGGGAGCGCATAGTAGTACCCAGGGAGGACAGACCTTTGCACTAAAGTAATCATACGAAGCAGAAATGGCGGAGGAAGTGCATTTCTAAACAGCCAGAAACTGAAGAAGAAAACCAAAAAAACTATCACACGCGGGAGAGACAGGAAGGGGGGAAGAAATATAGAGATTGGAGATAAAATGATAAATATAATAAAAAAATGTGATGATGTAGAAGCACGGGAGAGGTGGATAGAAAAGAGAAATATGAAAGAAAATGTAATGATAGTGGGGGCTTAAAAAAAGGTCATGAAGAAAGACTCGGAAACCATTATTTTGTAAGAACGAAGGGTAAAAGGTGGAAGTGTAGTAATAATAAGAGGAAAACGTAAAGAATCTGATGAACGTGTGTAGAAGAGGTCATGAATAGAGGTTAGATACTAATACCAAACATGACTTGACAGGTTAAGGGTTGTACTGTAAGAAATGCAGAAGAGGAAAACGTAAATAATATGATAACATGTGTAGGAGGTGGCGGAAACAGAGGAGGAAAACTTAAAGAATAAGCTGTGTTTATGCTGAGGTGTAAGCTGGAGTAATAGAGGAAAATACTAAAATAAAAAAAAGGTCAGACAAGGGAGGAGGAGGATAGGTAGAAATAGGTGTGTGTGTGTGTGGCAGTGAGCGGGTCAGACCACTCCACCCTATGGTATCGCAGCTTACAAGTTTAGAGGCTTCGTTCCCATGGCGACCCCGCAACACGATCAAACATAAGAGCGGAATATTGAATCATGTTGCTGTCCTCTCTACCCCCCACCACCCCCCTTCCCCTCCCCACCCCTCATACCTCCTACTTTGTATGCACATTTCTCTATTTTATTGGATATTCCGTATTTGGTAATATTGAACGAGTAAGAAATTTCTGGGGGAAGGGGAATTTTTAGATGGATTGTTTTGGTAGACTCGTATATAACTGAAATTGCGTATTCCTGTACTCGTGTGTTTTAATGGAGTGTAATATTTCTCCGTATTGTGTCGGAGTGGAGCCGCTGGCGGAAGTGGCACAGGAGGCCACGTGCCATAAGGTCCACATAACACTGACATTCGGTAGGGAAAACCTGGTTTGTCTGGGGGTCTGTGGTATAGTACGTTCTGGCCCCGGCGGGAGCTTGGGATTTGGAGCCACACACACACACACAGAGGCAGGTCCACTCTAATGCCTTCCCTCCACCCCACCCCACCTCCTCCACCCCACCCCACCCCACCCCACCTTCCTACACACACACACACACACACACACACACACATACATATTGTACAGTATACTGGATAAATATTTACTTTATTTCCTGCCAGACGCCCTGTGCTAGTGGGAGTGGTGGTGGCTGCCTGACAACTTCTGTATCTATCTGTAGGGTGACTCGAGAGCTTTAGGGTGGCATTGTAGCCTTAGGGTGACACTGTAGCTTTAGGGTGACACTGTAGCTTTAGGGTGACACTGTAGCAGTAGAGTGGCACTGTAGCTCTAGTGAAAATGTAGCTTTAGGGTGACACAGTAAAGTTAAGATACATTTGTAAATTTATATTGACGCTGTAAAGGACATATTTGAATCATTGTAATGTGCCTCTTGGTATTCTTGGCTGACCCTATCATTGTACTGTGGCACTGTAATCTTAAGTATGGCCCTGTGTCATCACGTACAGTAGTTAACTGGCATTAATCTTAGAAGGTTTTGGTGTATGAGGTGACTGTGTGACTGTGAGGTGCTTTATAAAGTGACTGTGTGACTGTAAGGTGAGGCTGTAACTGTAATGGCCAAATGTAATTGTATGGGATCTTAATTTTTTTATAGTTTGATGTTGCTGTTGTTTGTAATATTGTAGGTTGGTTGGTTAGATTAGGTTAGGTTGAGACAGCTACAGAATACCGACGCTGTACTCGTAAGTGGCATAAACTGTGGCTTACTCTTGCTGTAACTGAAGGATGACTGTAACTGTTTTACTCGGAGTTAACACAGGCAGACGTACACATTGTTAACTGGTACTAACTGTATGAACCATGATATGAGGAAGTGTTAGGTAGGAGCATCTCTCTCTCGCCCACACACAGGGAGTATGGCGTGACAAGGGAACTACCACACTCACACACCGCGCGGTTGAGAGAGAGAGAGCAACGTGTCACTCTGGCCAGTTTGTGACACTAAGTGTAGGGTGACGGCGGGTGAGGTACCGCTCCCTCAGCCTAGTGACAGTGTGACGGTAGCGTGACACAGTGACGTTTGCGTGACGGGCACATAGCTATCACGACGCTGAAGTAATGTGTGTGTAGGGAGGGGGGTGATGTAAGAGGGGTGAAGGAGGGAAGGAGAACTTTCTGCAAGAATTTTTCATTAGTACTTCTGCAGGTAGGGAGAGAGGGAGGGTCTTTGTTGTATTTGTCAGAAGTTCGTCCACTGGTAGAAGGGATAGGAGGGTGGGATGTGTGGTGCAGGGTGAGGTATGGGGAGAAGGATGGGGTGTGAGGAAAAGAGGATGGGTGTAGGGAGGAGGGTGAGGTATGAGGAGGAGGCCTGGGTGTGAAGAGAGGAGGGTGAGGTGTGGGGAGGAGGGTAAAAGGTGTGGGGAGGAGGGTGGGATGTGAGGATGAGGTTTGGGCATGGGTGGGAAGTGGGTGGGGTGTGGGTAGTAGGATGGGGAAGGGGGTGGGGGTGAGGTGTGGGGGAGAAGGACATCTGGAGAAGTTTTACTTGGATATTTCTCTAGGGACGGAGGAAGAAAAGGAGGTTGGGCCTTTTATGGAATATTCTCATCATCAGTCCTCCTCCAGGAAGGAAGTGAGAGAGCTTTATGTAGAAGTCTTTGGTTACCCTGAGAAAGGAGGAGGGGGCTTTAGGGTGACACTGTAGCTTTAGGGTGGCACTGTAGCCTTAGGGTGGCATCGTAGCTTTAGGGTGGCACTCTAACCTTAATGTGACACTGTAGCATTAATATGACACTGTAGCCTTAGGGTGACACTGTAACTTTAAGGTGACACTTATTTTAGGGTAGCACTGTAGCTTTAGGGTATCTTTTTTTACTTTTTTATGTCCCCTCACAATGGAGAGAGAGAGAGAGAGAGAGAGAGAGAGAGCTACGTGACGTGCTTCATACTCATTCCTATTTCCTTTTTTAGGGTTTCTGTTCCTGTCTCAACGCCTTCTGCAAGCATGTTTGTCCCCGCAGAGACAGTCACCAGATTCTCAGACACAGGCACGATGAATATCCCTCTAATAAGTGTGGATAGAGAAGGAGCCTAGTTGCAGTAGAGTTTCAGGTGCAATTTCGACGCCATTAAGACCTTAAATTGAGGATAATAGAAGGTTCAAAGCGAGAGTCAATTGGGTACGTTTTCATATTCTCAGTGAAAAAGAGAAATTAAACGAATGGACCTTTGTGAATCTAGGTTTAGAAGTCGTGTGTGTGTGTGTGTGTGTGTGTGTGTGTGTGTGTGTGTGTGTGTGTGTGTGTGTGTGTGTGTGTGTGTGTGTGTGTGTGTGTGTGTGTGTGTGTGTGTGTGTGTGTGTGTGTGTGTGTGTGTGTGTGTGTGTGTGTGTGTGTGTGTGTGTGTGTGTGTGTGTGTGTGTGTGTGTGTGTGTGTGTGTGTGTGTGTGTGTGTGTGTGTGTGTGTGTGTGTGTGTGTGTGTGTGTGTGTGTGTGTGTGTGTGTGTGTGTGTGTGTGTGTGTGTGTGTGTGTGTGTGTGTGTGTGTGTGTGTGTGTGTGTGTGTGTGTGTGTGTGTGTGTGTGTGTGTGTGTGTGTGTGTGTGTGTGTGTGTGTGTGTGTGTGTGTGTGTGTGTGTGTGTGTGTGTGTGTGTGTGTGTGTGTGTGTGTGTGTGTGTGTGTGTGTGTGTGTGTGTGTGTGTGTGTGTGTGTGTGTGTGTGTGTGTGTGTGTGTGCGCGCGTGTGCGTGTGTGCGTGTGCGCGCGTGTGTGCGTGTGTGCGTGTGTGCGTGCGTGCGTGCGTGCGTGCGTGCGTGCGTGACTTTCTGGCTATGTATATGACTGTACAGCCGAGACACAAGGCAACAGAACACAAACACTCGAGAAAAATATTGTTATCATGAATATACAAATGTATGTACAGTAGATGCCGGCGATATAACGATCTTGTATGACGAGATTGCAAAGCAAACATCTTTTACCGCCCACAACGCTATAAACAGACCTTGAACACCTCCCAAGGCTGTAGACAGACCTTGGAAACCTCACAAGGCTATAGTGTAGACCAAACCAGAAGAGACGGGGCTGTACACAAGATCATTATCCACTCGGCTGTAGACATCCTGCACGGACTACAATGCTGCAGATCCATGGAGCACCAGGTTGCACTACAGAATCTTGCACAATCCCTAAGACTGTTGAGATCTTCGGGGCACCTGGTTGCTGAGAGGATATTGCGTAGACTACAAGGTTGTAGCCGGGAGAAGACTTGCACACATTCCATCTGTTTGCTGTATCTCACTCCGCTGTCTCTCACGCACACCTGTGAATCATGCATACTTCCCCGTGTCTCTCGTCTCTAACTTCCAGCATGTTGTAGAACTAAGAAATGACTTCCTCTCATTAGCGTTCCGGTGATGACGATTATGACGAAGGTAAAAGGTGATTGGTTGAAGGGTAGGAACCAGTTCATTGATTAAAGGGTAGGAAATAGTTGATTGGAAGGGAGAGAGGGAGAAGTTGATTAACCTGGGAGACGTCTATGATGTATTGATATAATCTGACTCATCGGAGGAAGGTGGTGCTGGTGGCGTAGTTATGGACTGGACAGATGTCTAGAGTTGTGGGTAATGAAGAGAGAGATACAGCAATATGACAGTAATGACGATAATGATATACAAGAGTAAAGATAGCCGTCCTTAGTCACATGACACCGAGTAATGTGGAGTTTAAGAACATAATTCGAATTAGTTTTACCTTGTTAAAGATTCTCGTCATCTTTATTCTGACTCATTGTCTCACGAGGTCTCGTGAGAGTCGTTGGTCATCCAAGTTTTGAGTCGTCAGCTGTGTCCTTGTAAACCGTCAACCATGATCATATAGCCTCCAGCTGGTCACACTTCTGTACCCGGACTTCCTGACACTGCCACAGCACCGAGCGTCGCGTCGTGAGAAACAGAGGTGCGGAGGCGGCAGCAGCTTGCGCCGGGTGGAGGTGAAGGTGGTTGACCCAGACGGAACTTCTCCACAATGGCACCTGGCGGGTCATGGGCTCTTAACCCAGGTGTGTGTTGCAGCTGGTGAGACGATGTATCGACGGGTAGTATCTTGTGAAGACCCTCAAGATTCCATCAGTGACTCTCGTTACCTGTCAGGTGTTGGGGTTCACTGAGAGCTACTAGCAAATAAATCTTTGTGGCATTAGCAGCCAATTGAATCCAGCGTGCAGAGAGTGATGGTTGTGGTTACGTATGTGCTTATGGTGTGTAATCTGGGATTATTTGCATATTTAGGCTCTACTACGCTGGGAGCATCATTCACACACTATTTTGACTGGTAACGTTTTCTGTAAGGGTGAGAAATATATTGGTAAACTGTAAAGAAGTCCTTGTAAAGTGTGTGGGCATAAAGGATGTAATGAAATGATTTAAAACTTTCCCACGGTATCATTATGTTCCCTGTATGAAACTATACAAACACACACACACACACACACATTTTATATATATATATATATATATATATATATATATATATATATATATATATATATATATATATATATATATATATATATATATATATATATATATATATATATATATATAATATATGACTCAGGGGGCTTATATACGATTTGGTACCATTTGGTACATTTCGAGAAATACGTGGGAGACTGGCGAGGGAAAGCAAGTGGTGACCTCAAGAGGTCTAGCTCGGCCTTCACCAGCCTGGGTCACAACTCTACTGATATTTATTTATTTTCGTTTGTTGTTTGCCAAAGAGAACCATTGTAGTAATTATTATTATTTTAAAGAATGACATCCCCGGACACTATCCTCCAGCCGTGAGACTAACATACTGCAGAATATCCACACTTCGAACACTCGTGAAGAGGTTTATGGTCAACAACTAGTGAATGTGTAAAGTAATATAGTGAGGTAAATATCGTATAATAGCTTTAAGATTTATAGCTTTGTGGATTAAATGTGATGATTTAGACGTGAACAACAAGAAATCTTTGACGGAAAGACGAGCAGTGAAAAGAACAGAGTGAACTCAACAAGTAGTCAAACACTGTATATCGGCAATGATACATTTTTCCTGTCTGTAAGTCCCGGGCTTATGTGAATCCCGCAGTGGGATGCCGCTCGGCGTCCTGGACAATCCCATGATCCCGTGGGATCACGTGAGATAATTCCCTGGGCCCACTCACGGAGGGAGGCGCACCACATGATTATTTTGTCTCTGAGAAAATATGTTTTTGGGAGTGAACCTCTTGGGACGTGATACACAAGTAGACGCTGAGAGACGAGTTGTGGTTCATTGTTTGTTCAATGTGTTTCCTGATATTTTCCCTGGACTCTATGTGGTAAAGGAGAGAACGTGTGTGTGTGTGTGCGTGTGTGTGTGTGTGTGTGTGTGTGTGTGTGTGTGTGTGTGTGTGTGTGCAAGCTTCCCCCTGTGTGTGGGTTGGTAGGAGGGGCTGCTCTCCTCTCCACTGACCACTCGACCATTGCTTGGGGCTTTCTGTGCCGGTGACTGCTCGACTAAACACAGTAATACACATGAGTGCGGCTTCGCCAATAATCAGTTTGCCAATTTCCTTTAAGTTTTGTGGCTGTGTAAATGCGTTACCTCGACATAAGGAGGGTGTCCTCTCCGAAAAGGTTCAGATTTCGCGAATTCGTCCCTGGTGAAAGTGCACCACTTGGTATGTTTGTATGCATCTGTTTTCAGCGAGAAAAGTGGAGTGTGATGTGGTGTGAAGTTTATTGTTCTTTATTGGTCAGAGTCGTAGTACAGTGAAAAATACTTAAAAGTGTTGTGTTATACCAGCAGTTGCCACGAACCTTACTGCATTTTACGTTAAAGATAAGATGATATGCGCAGAATATTGGGGCACTAATGTGAGGTGGAAGAGTACCGAAATACTTAATGATGTAACCTTTGTTTTCATACTGACATTGGAACATGCTAGAGCTGAACATTGTCACTACACATTCACAAAACCCAACAAAAACTATATTATTCAAAGGCAACTTAAAATTATTCAGCCCCTGGCCCAGTGCTCGCGACGCCACACTACCTACTTCAACTCTGGTACAGACTAACACCCTCTGGAGGACGCTGCTGTATCATGATCACATGACTCAAGCCCCTGCCTGGGTTATTCTTGAGGATACCGTCGCAGTAAAGCGGATGAGTCTCCCTCACTGTCGAAGAAAATGAATTTCATCTTCCTGAGTTGTGTACTGCAATGGACCAAGCCTGTGTCTCCCCTGGTGTGATTATTATTATTATTATTATTATTAGTAGTAGTAGTAGTAGTAGTAGTATTTTTATTATTATTATTCATGCAGTACGTAAGAAGTCATGAATTAGTTATTCATTCAAGTAAAGATGATACACTCGTGGTTACCCTATTATAGTGCGACTCGTTGGGGCCCAGTTTGTATTTTTATGAGGGTAAAGTGTGGATGGTGATGGGGAAGAGTGTGGATTAAGTGTACGAGTGTGGAGTAGGGGATGAAAATCACGTGGATAAAGAAGGGACGTTGTGTGGGGATGAGGTATGGGAGGAGGAGAGAGGGTGAGAGCGTGGGGAGAGGGATTGTCCCATTCTATTGAGAGTCTGTCATTGACTATTATCTTCCTGCAGGTACTGTGTCCAGAGGGTCGCGGCGCCCTGTTTCTCTCTTTCTCGGTCGTCACACGTGAGTCCTCTGTGTGTGTGTGTGTGTGTGTGATAATAAACAAATAATAATAAACGGTTTTCTTAATAGAGTTGCAGCCGGTGGCTGAAAATATACAAACTTTCATGTGATTTAGACGTAATAATATACGTGTGTGTGTGTTAAGGGACGGCCTGCTCCGATATGAATATAATATTTCACACATTTTCAGCAAGAAATAAAACAATACCTAATCATGTGTTTATACTGCACTAACGAACTATGCCATCCGTGTCAGCTGGGAATCTTAACAACACCTGAGAGAGAGAGACTAAAACTAGTAATATACTCGTATACATTCTCAGAGGACTCCAACCCCTCCACAGATCCTAAAAGAAAAAAAACTAGTAGGGAAAAAAACCGACGGGAGCAGAAAGTCGCCTCCATAAAACCAGTCAAGGTCAAAACCTATCTTAGTGGTGGTGTTAAGACGCACCAAAACCTCCCCAGTCTGCCATGTATGTCTAGTGAGCTCAGTGATCCTCTGCTGTTGTCAAGACCTTACATAGCGTCATCAGGCAGGTGTAGTAATACTCAAGGTAACAGCGACACAACTTAGTGGTGTTACAGCAACCCAAAACCTGTTGAAGGGAATTGGTATTCTTGTTAGAGTGATACGGCTGGAGGCCTCGGTGATCTAGATGATAACGACGTGCTTGGCCGTGTAGTGGACGTGTAGGGAGCTCAGCTTTCTAGAGGGCGTGGCGCCTTATAGAGGACATGAGAACCTAAAGGTCGTGGTATTGTATTGGACTTGACAATCAAAAGGACGTGATATTTATAAGGACATGGTAATGTAGAGGGCGTGGTAGTCATTAAGGCGTGGAACCCCGACCGGTTACACTACTTACACGGGCGTGTCGTCGGGCGTGGGCGTTCCTCTCTCGAGTATATCAGATATACACACCTCTCGGCCACCAAGTGTAGCAGCCAAGGTGGTGAGGAGCTCAAGTGTACGTGGTGTGGGTGAAGGACTAGCTAACGCAATAAGCAAAAGGTGAATAAAAATATTTTACCATCATGGGAGAGAAAAAGTTGGCAATCTGGAGCGACCAGACGACGTGAGGTGCGCCTGGGGGATTAGCCCCTGTTGAGCCGACCCCCACACACCCTCCATCCCTCACCTCCCCATCCCTCGCCTTTCCTTCCTTCCACCCTCCCTCCCAGCCCTCTACCATCTCTCTCCTCCCCCTCCCTCCATTCTGATTATTTCCTCCCCCTCCCACGCCTCTCCCTCCTCCCTCCCTCGCCTCTCCTTCCTTCCTCCCTCGCCTCTCCCTGCACCCTCCTTGCCTCCTCCATTCCGTATTTTTCCTCCCCTCCCTCTCCCTGCATATCTTATCGTTTTGCGTATTACTACTTCACCCTCGGCTATCCCTCACTTACCTTTCTGTCCCTCCTTCCCACTCCTTCGTCTCCACCCCAGAACTTCCACATCCTCTCCCACCTGCACGCCTCCCCGTCCCCCTCGCGTCGGTTCTTCTTCCCCCCTCCCTCTCGTCCTCATCCGCGGTCCACACATCTCACCTCTCCCCTAGTCCCTGGGGGCTTCAGGGATTACTCTGAGGACACCAATAAAATTACCCGAGGCAGGTACAGTAAATTAGTCTCCAGGTGAGGACACTAGCAGGAGCCATCCACATGTCATGTTGCCTCAGTCACCACGACCCTGCCACGTGTGGTTTGACGGCAATAGAAACATTATCATAGATTAAACAATAAGTAATTTATATTCTATAAGTAATAAACCATCTATATAATACAAGCAATACACCATTTGTATCCTATACACCGTGTCTTCCTCCCCATATAATTTCTGATACTCGATGCTGTCCATAAGCATAAAGTAATCACTGCCCGGGGACTACTACGCCGGTCTGGCTCATAACATAACTCAGTGTGGTAAAAACAGGCTTTACTTGGCATGTGCGTGAGCAGAGAGCGTGTGTTACTCTCGCCTGTAATATTCAGGCAGTAAGTAGCTGTTGGCTGGTCATTGGTGGCTCCTGGGGACCACACTTGGTGCTGGTGGTGGTCTCTGGCTCCCGTACAGTACGTGATGGTGGGTGAAGACTTGGCGGTCACGTGTGGTGGTGGGTGTAGTCCCTAGCCACGTGTGATAGTTGTTGTTCTTGGTAGCCACGTGTGGTAGTGGTAGTTGTTGTTCTTGGCAGCCACGTGTGGTAGTGGCTGTGTCAGTCATGCGCGGGTAATAACAAGATGCACCTCACTGAAGAGAAACAAAGTCCTCCAGCCTCACCCACCTTCCCTCCAACCCTTCCGTCGCTTCCCTCCAGCCTCACCCACCTTCCCTCCAACACTTCCGTCACTTCCCTCCAGTCTCACCCACCTTCCCTCCAGCCCCCACAACCTTACCTCTCCCCTCCACCCCCGTCGGCATATCCTCGCTTCAGTAGACATGAGATAAATACATTATATTGCGATATCTTGCACCCGACGCGGTATACCACACCCAGCTAGGAGAAGAAGCAGCCCCTCAATATAAGAATAGCTGGAATGTAATAAGACAGTTGTGTACAAGATTCATAACTCAGGTAATACAACCGATGGGATATCTTGGCGCTCACCGTTCTATAAAAGGAATGTAATAAGGGGGGTGACCGTGTTGTGATCAGCTTCACGGCTGGGTTATAGTGGGTGGCAATATGTCGACTCCTGCAGGGAAGGCGAGCGGCAGCTCCATGGAAGCACACACACACAAGGTGGCGCGTCGGGCTGCAGGTGTCGGCCCCCTCTGGTGCGGCCCTCCTTTGGTGTGTCCCAACCAGCTGCCACGCTCCTGCTGGGGAGAGGAAAGGTGGTGGTGAGTGGGAGTGTCTGGTGGTGGGGATGAGTGGGTGTCTGGTGGTGGGGATGAGTGGGAGTGTCTGGTGGTGGGGATGAGTGGGAGTGTCTGGTGGTGGGGACGAGTGGGAGCATCTGGTGATGGGAGGAGGATGGGAGTGTCTGGTGGTGGGGATGAGTGGGAGTGTCTGGTGGTGGGGATGAGTGGGAGTCTGGTGGTGGTGATGAGTGGGAGTGTCTGGTGGTGGGGATGAGTGGGAGTGTCTGGTGGGGGCGAGTGCAAGTTCCTGTTATTAAGGTTAATACAGAGTGTTTTGGGGTGGGATGATTGGGGAAATACCTGGGGAGGGGTGAGGAGGGTAAGGGGTAGATGGGAACGGTAGAATAGGTGAGGTAAAATGATAAATATAGAAAGAAAGAATGGGTGATGAAGGAAGGAGGGACTTTATGGATAACAACACATGGGTGACGAAGATTTAGTTATTAGTCCTCCCTCACACGAGGAAAAAAACACATCCAGCACCCAGGTCAGGAAAAAGTGACACGAGAGGATTAAACCCAACCATAAATCTGATATTTTGAAATCAATTTGGCAACGTTAACTTGTATTTGGGTGAATAAACGCAACCACAAACGATGCTAAGGTATAATTAGTTGGCGAGAACATTAGTTAAAGGTGGACATTATTTGACTTCGCTCAGGTGTAAATACGATCGTGGTAATTGTTGAAATAATGAATGATAATGGAAGCATAACTGTGTTGTCAATTTTACTGTATACACGTTTTTAATCTTACTGTATGTTTTTTGCAATGTTTTGTTTTGTGTATTTTTTTGCTTCAACGACTAGGATCATTGAACGCGCACACTAAGTTACTGTAGTTTGTACACTAGATAACAGTTAATAAGAATTAAAAGATACAAGTGTTGTTGTGTATTGTGTTATCTCGTTGCTGTATACAAAAGAAAGCTTAAGAAAAGCCTCTCGTGTCCTGTATCAACACATGTACTGTATGTTTAGATTGTGTTTCATAATTGAACACTTGGCCCCGTTTACGACGTCGCCTGGTAATGAACTCTGACGATACCTGCTGATGCCCCTTCTGCGGCTCAAGACCGACACGTTTTCACTCCTGTCAAGACTATTACCTAAGAAACAACGCTAACACAAGAAGTCACCAGTGCCTGGCGTTCACTTCCACCCTGCTTGGACACACAAGTGGGAACTATTTTCCAATTATCAAGTTTCTGCCGATAGTGGCGCACGGTCATGGAAAGAGCCTCCGCTCTTTCTCTACACTACAGGGTGTTAACAAGTCGACCTTTGTTTATAAGTCAGCCCAAGGAAACAAAACGAGGTCTTGACCTACAGAGTCTTTTCAGAAAGTTACAAATCCATGCCTGGGTATGTACTGTACTTCAGTTTTCTACACATAAATACATTCTACATCTTGTCTGCTGTAACTTAGACCTGTAAGTGGTTAGGGTGCTGTAAAGAACGTCCCAAGGACGTGCATGATGCGATCTTTATAATCCCGCCAGCAAGTGTCAGTAAAACGTAGCAGCAAACATGGCGTACAATACAACTACGTGGAGAAGACGGTGGAGTACATACCCAGTACCGATGTTTTGACTGTACCATCCACTAGGGACTCTGTAAATACAAGCATCAAGGGACTTTGTAAGCATCCAGTAGACCAAGATGTATTCTTGTGTCCTTGGGCTGGTCAAAATCATTGCCTTTTTATGAACACACTATGTTGTACTTTAGAACCCGATATCAAGATAACAAACTGGATTTGTAACACTGATGTCACCGCCACAAAACCCTTGAAGGTGTTCTGACTTGTTTGAAGACATTTACACTAATGCTGCCATCTTCCGTGTAATATATTCATTTGGTTGACTTATGAGTATTCTTATGAGTATGACTTATGAGTATTCTCCCATCCTGTAGACTATTGCTGAAGCCACAGTTCTAGTAGCCTCAGTAACAGAGCCAGAACGTCTTTTGATAATAATTATATACCTGGGCAGAGTCTTAAGATCTCTGTGTGACATTATTATTGTAGTGGGCGCTGGCAAGTTCCTTTAATGTATATTTTGTATGTGTACATATAGAGGGTGTATAAGGTCTTGGAAGGCTTCAGTTTTCATTACATTACACACATGTCTGTAAAGTCAAGCTTATGTCTCCTTGTCTCCTAAGTACGTTGTTGACTTCAGTGCTTAAGACACACACTACCAGTTGTTGTGAGTGAATGTGAAGTGTTTGTGAGGTGCGTGTATTCTTGATTTGAAGTTAGTCTTATCACACACTGTATATACCAATGGGTCTTAGCAGCGTTAAGTAAATAATTTGTAACTTTGACGCGATGTTCTTTTGCCATTCTATACTGTATCTCTTTCTGGACAGCATCCCGGGTCTCTTTGGAACTTGATAAGCTGGTTTATATGCAGTAATTTTGTATAATGGTCGTTGTGTAGACTGTAGCAGGGAGATCACCATTAATTAGTACAGTATGATGGGATTCGAGTGTCGTCGTTGAGTTGTATAATGATTTGGATGTAGCAGAGATTAAAGAAAACTAACTCAGCTTGAAGGGGCGAGATGAGTGTTTCAGCCACTTACTCGCGGTGAAGAAAATTTATGATAACAGTTAAATAATGTAAATTAAATTAATGATGAAGACTTGAGATAGCTACACACTGCCGCCTAAGAGGAAGAACGTGCAATGAGGAATAAGAAAACATATAAAATAAATCAGAGTAATGCATAATGTGACACGGTAATGAGGAAGGACGTGGTACTCCCTAAGATGTTGGGGCCATGCAGGGCCGCCTTCAGAGATGTTTATTCATACAGCTCCTAAGACCACTTTACGAGGTCACTCATTCAACACACCGCTGACAAATATCCCTTTCCTCTGAATATAAAACTCAAAAATATTATCGTATAAACTTGAGAGGAAAATACAATCTCTCTGGATGTCAAAACTGTCTGAAATGAAAAAAAAAATATGGCATTAGTGTTATGATGTGCATGACGGTAGTGTCGTTGTTAAAAGTTTCATGAACGCTTTTTTGTATTGTACGGTGCCTGCCATGAACCTCCTCTTGTCAGGCTGGATTATTGTAGTTCTGTTAAGTTAGAGCCATTATGAAAGCAGGAAAGAAGAAAAAGAATATAACATTTTACCCCACTCCCACCTCCCCTACTCATCCATCCACGCGCTAGATGGGTAGTGAAAGAGAACCTGAGAAAAGTGCATTGTTACCAAGGGAATCAAGTTGGCAGAGATCGTGCTTGGGTCACGGTTGTGGTGACAGGAGTGCATTAGGGTATATGCGTAGTGACAGGGTCTTACGATGTTTGTGACAGGGCGTTGGGATAATAGTGACAGGACTTTCAGATATACAGGACCTTAGGATAGTTATGTTAGGACCCAGAGATAAATGTGTAGTAACAGGGCATTGTGATACATATATAGTGACAGCGCCTTGAGCTAGTGGTTACAGGGCTACAGGACAGGTGTTGTGGTCAGGTAAGGTGATAAAAGGATTCCATCACTCGTTTAGATTGTAAGCAACTACTTTAGATGTTTATTTTCTTCTTGTAATTTATTTTGATGAATTTATGATATTGTATAAGCCTTATTTTTTTTTACTGTTACCTGCAATAAATATGTCACAATGAAGTACCGATGATAAGAGTGAACAGATGAAGGATAGACCAAGGTCAGTTAAAGGCAGAAGAAGAAAAAAAATTAAAAAGTAATAGAACGAAGAACAGTTGAAGGCCAGCAAGTTAAGTTGACTGGAAATAACTGAAATTCGGTGGTGTCGTAAGTGCACCTGCGGCACTAATTAAAGGTAAGCTTGATGCTGACACAGTATGAGGATTCACACACACACACACACCTCAAAGGTTGTCTGGTGCAGAAAGGCGCCTCGTCTGGAAGCCCGAGATCCTGCGTATGATACCTCCAACCTGCGGCCACAGCGTCCTGCCGTCCGGTCCTTGCCGGGTGTTCTAATTCACCTTGTACTTTCGCACAAGTTATTATAATTTACATATGTTTGTTTGTTTTATTTCATAGATGATAACATCAGAATCAAAGTGTCCTGTATCTTAGTTTTCAAGAGGAGAAGTTATGTTATCTTCTTATTGTATTGTAGCTCCTTGAGAGACCCAGGTGGTGTAATATAGAGCAGGTTACCCATGAGGAAGGTGATGGTAGTAGACATCTGGTTATCTTTCTATACGGTACTATTTTCTTTGATACTGAGCGAAGTTTACTGAAGTGTTTGTTTGTCATGATACAGTCAGTCGACTGTAACAGAGGCATGATACAGTAAGTGTTCGGTTGGTGTGCAAAATACAGTAAGTGTTCGGTTGGTGTGCAAGATACAGTTCATTGATAGCAAGAACCAGTCTTGTAAGGTCCATTAAGGAAGACCCTTTAACAGGTTGTAGGGTACAGCTGTAGAGGCAGGTTGGCGTACCCGTTTATTAGATAAGGAGGACCACGCCCGCTGCTCATCCTGGCGGTGGTGGCTCCTGCCGCAGCCTCCGGCCCCGCCCAGGTAGCCAGCCAGTCGGGTCGGGAACATCCAGGTAGTGCCAGAAAAAGTGGTGATGGGACCTGGCTGCTTGGGTGTGGCTCCAACCTTAAGTGGCAAACCTGCGAGCTTCTTGCAAATTACTCGCTACCTTTTCGGCCTTAATTGTATTTTACCGTTAATAGAAAGTTTACAACAGTGTGGAACGGTTGGGTGTATGGAGGGCGTGATGAGCCCGTCGTCGGTAAGGAATCGCTGGTTTAATAAGGATGTTAACGAGAAGGAAATGCCCCAGTCATGATCTATCTTAAGCCCTGCCATCCACGGTCGCCACAAAAAAACAAAAACAAAAAAGAGTTCACCTGCCGGAGGCGACCTTACACCGCCAGGTTGTGCACCGCGCACCTGTGTCTTACCTAAACCCGTCTGTTGCTCCGCTCACACTTGTCACAGTATCATTACTTGGCAACACGAAAATTCCAGGTAGGACGTCGTGTCTCCACACATTCACATTTCACATGGAGAAGATCCACACCAGCCCCACCCGGACCCCCCAAAAAACTAGAGTGGCCGCTGTCCTGCTCTTGAATTTTGAGACATAAAAAGTTGTCCCGTGGCCTCATCTTTGCGTGTCCTAGTGTCCCAAGGTGGCGAGACCGGTTATTCCCTGCACCACGCCCTCGCTAACGCCATCCCCGGAGGACAGGAACCCAGTAGGGGTGAATGGGAAGAAAATTTTGGGTGGCTGTGACTTGTCCTGGAATGGTGGTCAGAGTCAAAGAGTGTTCAAGTGATCAGCTGCCGCTAATCCCCCGCGGAGTGGCCGGTGGGGAGGGGTCGCCTCCCTGCGTCTGCCACAGCCGCTACTGGTGGAGGGGAAGATGAGCACCACGCCCTTCTGAGGGAAAAACTGGTGATGTTCAGACTTACCGCGCCAGGGAGGTGGAAGACCGGTGGAGATGGTCCAAGACTACCACGCCTTACTTGATGAAAAAATTGGGTGAGGCAGATGTGGATCACCACGCCCTTGTGGCCGCCCACCTTCCTAACGGATACTAATCAACTTGACAGTTGGACGTCCACAAGAGGAAACTTGTACATATGACCTGTCAGGCTCATGCCTGTACTTCATTGGGTGGTCTCACTCATAGTAGTAGTTAGTGTGTTTACTATACCACGGTTCATTTCTTCAATTTATTATATATTCCACTGATCATTTTTTATCATCGTTTCCTGGCATTGTCTTGACCAGTAAGTGGAGCGGAGCAGACCAGTTGGATGAGGTGTACATGCCCGCACGTCTCGCATATCCAAGGTTAAGGACATTGATTGTTTGTAAGCTAAATGTTGGTTTTCTGAGGTATCCTTGACGCTCAGAATAGTGTGACAACATAGTACCTGATAGCTTAAAGGCTAACCAAGCCTGGTTGGTTGACCATAAAAACTAATGAGTAAACTTATAATGGAAGGATTCTCAGGATTTTATTTCTTGGATAAATATAGTGTGGCAGGAACCTGGGCGACGCTTAGAGCCATATGTGGCTTTAGTCATCCTTGGAAACACTACGTTGAGAGTCCTTGCCTCGGGTGAGCATTGATGGACAGTTTGTGATAACGCGAATCAATGCCTCAGGGCCTAAGGTTTCACAACCATTGTCTGCGATCACAGTGGTTGCTGAGGTGCAGTCTGATCTGATGGTACAAATTTGGCGAAGAGCAAGACGGCCTTAACACCATATAGTCAGAACCACGAGATGTCCTGTTTTCAAGTGAGAAGCGTCTGAGGAACAGTATAGGTTGCCTGGCAGTGACTGCCGCCATGCACTCTTCAGTAACTCGGTCTTAGATGGCAGTTTTGGTCAACGCGTCGCCGCTTCAAGTTGGTGGAAAACCAGAGTGGCCAGCCTTTGTGGGGTGACCAGTAGTGCTGTGATGCTACCCGTGGCCTTATGGTCGGAGATAGGGAGGGTCTTATTTTTGGTGCGCCCTATGTTTGGGTTCATTGGTGTGGCCACGTCCAGTTCACCTTGATCTACAGCTGATGCCACGGTCTAGTAACATCCAATATGAGAACCGCTTTGACTAGGGTTACACGGTCAAGAGCGTTCTTTAACTTGTTGCACACAAACTCGAGAGATTTCGTTTGTTTCATCAGGTCCCTAAAACTTTGTTTGGAATCATAGTATAGAAGAGTTATATAGTTTTATGGGAATTTTGGTGATGTTTTGGTGCGCGGTTATCATTAGAATTCGCTTTCATTGTTGTGTTTGCTTGGAAACTTTGTGGTGTCTTGAGTGCTAAACGTAGTCCACTTTACTGTGCAGACTCAGCGTGTCGAGTATATTATCCCTCAACAGCCAAATGCGGGTCGACGAGATAAGTCCCCCAGACAGACAACTGGAGGTCCATGGCCGCTGTTGAAAGAGGATATGATTGTTTACTTAGTCAGAATATTGTTAGTCTTACCTTCGGTGCTAAATTCAGTTCAGTTCGTGTAGTGATTGTCTGGAGCGTCGTGGCAGCTGTCTCCTTCAGCCCTAGCCACGCCCTTAGCCGCGGCTCTCTCTGCAATGCCTGGCCTCTTGCCACGCCTGCCTGCCATTTGTCCCTGCCACTCCTTCCATGCTTGCCCCATTGCCAAGCCTTCCTGTACAATCCTACGACTACAACTTCCTGAGTTGTTGTCTCGTCCTTCCTCAGTCATGTTTTCCTTTCACACCTTCACACGGCCTGATTGAGAAGCGTGTTAGAGCGTAAATATCCCTCATTTTGTGTATCTAGGACTACACCTATAATGGGTTGTGCTTAAACGCAACAGAAGATAAGTCTTTCCCCGTCCGAGGACACGTAAGCACAGTCGACAATACTCCTTGACATACCAACACTTGTGTATGTAACCACCAGCAGCACTACGGTTCAGTGGCCGCCAGCCCAGTCATGTGTTGCTCTGTACATACAACTGCGACACAGGGAATGCGGGTGTTCCACCAGTGGCCGCGCTCGAGTCCCACTCCGGTGAGTGTAGGCTCACTGCTACTGGCTGAATAGGATCTCTCTCTCTCTCTCTCTCTCTCTCTCTCTCTCTCTCTCTCTCTGTTTTATCTTTTTTTCTTGAGCTCCATGGTAAAGACAGGTTCCTTCAGCTGTTAGCGTCTTGCTGTTATTGCCTGGTTAATGGCTACATACTTGAAGACCATTAGAAGTAATAGCAGCCAGAGAATAGAAACATAATAATAATGATAATACTAAAATAATTCTCCTGTACACCTCAGCCTCGCTTGTACTGTGAAACATATAATATATATTCAAGAATTTATCACCTCACCCTCTCATCTTGAATTCTTTCCACGAAGTAACCATTATAATTCTGGTTTGCCTGTTTATTAAGGAAAATACCTGTGACTTTCCGAATAAGGTTTCAAGGTTAAAATATCGAAAACTCATTATCATAGAGGCTGAATTTGGGTTAGTTTTAGGTTAGGTTAGTTATCTTCCTAAGTTGTTAATGTTAGGTTAGTTATCTTCCTATGTTGCTAATGTTAGGTTAGGTTAGTTATCTCCCAATGTTGTTAAGGTTAGGTTAGGTTAGATTAGGTTAGGTTAGGTTAGGTTAGGTTAGGTTAGTTATCTCCCAATGTTGTTAAGGTTAGGTTAGGTTAGGCTAGGCATGCTGGCCTTTACTGTACAAAGTGGTTATCGTTATGGTATCAGGAAAGGTAAGGCGATAAGGTTGAAATACCCAATAGTTAACAACGGAATATTGTCACAAGCGCCAGGACGTTATGGGCTCGTCTTAATGTTAATCTTCTGTATTTTTTTTAAACTCTCCTGCTTGGCGAATGTTCCTTAATCGAATAATGACAGCTTTCATAACTGTGTGTCTGTCTTTCTGTCCATCAAATTGTCTAACTGTGTGTCTGTATTCCTATCTAATTGTCTATATGTCTATCTATATATCTATTTAATTGTCTGTGTGACTCTATCTGCTTATCTATTTTTCGGTGTATCTGTCTATCTGTTTGTCATTTAATTGTGTGTCTGCCTATCTGTACAGCTAATTGCCTGAATGTCTGTTTTGTTTGTATATAAGCCAAGTCAGCTGGGGAATCATTGACGGAAACGAGTTGAGGATTTTCATAGATTACATGACATGACTAGTGACATCTTGTGTTGTAGTTGAGAGAGAGAGACAGAGAGAGAGAGAGAGAGAGAGAGAGAGAGAGAGAGAGAGAGAGAGAGATGGACAAAAAGATAAGTTGATAGACGTAGAAAAATAGTTGGATAGGAAGACGAAGGTAATTTTTTTTCTTAATTCTTAGAGATGAAATTTGTAGCGTTAAACATTCTTTCGAAATGTTCACCCAAACAGAGTGTAAATATTTCCCTTTCTAAATTCTTCTCTTCTTTATTTTTGAGAGAGGAGGGTCAAGGGGAGGCAGAGATTGAGAGGGATCAAAAGAATAAAAAACGTGGTCCTCGGAGAGATGCAAAATATGGAAGGATTGGAAACTGGCAAGCCGGAAACAGTTGGAGTGGAGGGCCGTGGTCATCAGACATGTGGAGGACACTTTGACTGATTGGTCGATTGATTGGTATTGATTGGAAGGTATAAAATGAAGTCAGTACAGTAAACAGGATTGTAAGCTCACACGAGTGTTGGAGGTCTGGAGCCATAAAGTAGCTCTGGCTGGGTCTTGATTGACAGCCACAATTATGATCAATGCGATAGGAAGTTGAGAATCAACTCCCCCCGATGACTGTCCACCTACGCCCTTGGTGACTGTCCACCTTCCTCCCCCCGGGTGACTGTCCATCTTCCTTCCCTCCCCGGGTGACAGTCCACCCCCTCCCCTGGGTGGCTGCCCACCTTCCTCTTCCCTGGGTGACTGTCCACCTTTCCCTATCCTGAGTAATTAACCATCTTCCCCCCAGCACCCTCACTGCTGGTCCTGTATTTGCTGGTCGTCCACCACATCAGTGCTCGGGGTCCTATGTGTGGTACGTGTTAACTCGGGTTCTTGTGTGTTATGGTTGAGTAATCTGAGGAACAGGCGGTGCTGAGTAGTGTTCAAGTAACGTCGTCTGGTCTCCTCTGCTGTCATTATAGTGCTCCTCCGTATAATCTAGTTGCTCTTGTTAGTTCATCCTCACCTCACCCCCCTCAGCCACTACCCTCATCACCTGTTAAACTAAGAGCTGTGTATGTGAAGCGCGTACACCCCCACCTGTGCAAAAAATCTATGAACCAGCTTGAAATCTTCTCTGGTAATCGAAGGACGTATATAAAGACTCCTAGGAAAAGTTCACTGGCGTTCGCTGAATACATAAAACTGCGTTAATCCCACTAACAAATTTGGGTGTGGTAGACGTAAGCATGGACGAACAGATGCAAATCAATATTCGCTCCTGCGTACACAGTGGGGGGGGGGGATAATTACGTGTCTGGTAAGGTAGGGTCTTACCTGGGGATTTAACAAGTGTAAAGCGTGTTGATACAGTGGTCTTATTTATGATCCCAAGAAAAACTGTGTTTAGATTTACCCACCGAGTTGGATCTTTGGTGAGAGTTTGTCTGTTGGTTTTAGCTGCGTTAGTCGGCCAAAATACCCGCCTTTCCTGATCTGACTGAAAGTGTCTTGTGGCGTGTGGCCAATTCTCAGTTACCATTGTTATATTTCCTGCTCTTGTGAAGAGTGTAGCGTGGGCATGAGGGGTGGAGCGTGGGCGTGAGGGGTGTACTGTATTATTTTGGAGTTTGATCATGCACGTGCATCCACTTACACCCGAACACACCCACTTATCCAACCCCCCCCTCCCCCCTTACAGACACACACACACCTTCCTGATAACACGTACACTAACATTTTCATTACGTTCATTTTAATTATTTACGGCTGTTTGTTGTAATCACAGAACTTTCGTTTGTGAACGACGATATAGGCCTACAGGCGGTTGGTTAAGCCATCCAAGTAAGCGTGTGCGTAGTGTAGGGCTAGTTGACCCTTGTTCTCGGTGGCCCAGGCTATTACGACACTTGACAAGAAGACACATGGTTAGGGTTCAAGGCGGGCAAGTCACATAAACACACGTGTCATCTGATATCCCCAGGATGGCGTGGTTGAAGTCTCCAGCTGTTTCACTACATAATCGTAGGTGTGAGGGATGTTGCATAGGTATAAGCGGGGACGGGGAGTCCTAGCGTGGGTGTAATTGGTGTATCGTGGGCGTGAAAGGCATAGTTAGGGCGTGAGAGGTGTGGCGTGGGAGTGAGTGGTGTAGGGTGGGCGTGAGAGGTGTAGCGTGGGCGGGGTGGGGGCGTGACGGGTGACGGGAGTGATGACACCGACTGTCCTTGAGGTGGTGGCGGTGGTGGGGTCGGGGCCGGGCTCCTCCACCCACACGCCGCACCTCAGAGCCCCGCCTGGGAACACGACGAACACCCCCACACCTCCCCCTCCTCCCTCACCTCACTTTCCTCACTCCCTCTCTCACCAACCTATCGAACAAAAAAAAAAATCCGAAATATTAGGAAAAACACCGAAGAACAGAAAACGAAGCAATGACTCAGGGGTAACTTAAAGAACTTTCAATTTAATACATCGTAGCTTATCAACACAACACTCACACCTGTGGGGGGAACTTAACGTGTGTCTTTGATGTTGATTTTCTGCTCCGCGTGTTGTGGAATAGCGTGGGCTACTTCACGTCGTCTAAAATTGTGAGTTAGTGTGGGTAGCGTTGGGATGAGCACAGCATAGGGTGGATGGACCTTTAAATGTGTGATCCAATGTAGTTGTTGGTCATGGGATGATGGGCAGTCAAACGATGGGAGTAGTGAGGGAGGAGTGAGGGAGGGAGGGTTTCGTATACAGCCCGAGTCTCCCTCCTCCCTCACCCTCCCAAACCACGCACTAGTCTGGCCACGCCTAGCTTCCACATCCCTCTCTTCCCTCCAATCCCCACCGCTCTCCACCCCACTCTAACCCACCCTGCACCACTCCCCCTCCCCTCCTCGATTACACCTCCTCTCTCTACATTCCCTTGCCCCAACAATACTCATCCCTCCCCTTCCTGCTTTACCGTCTTCCTCCCTCTTTCTATTCACCCTCGCGACTCCCCTCCCTCGTAATGCTTCCTCGCATCTCTTTACCCCACGTTAAACACCACTCCCTCCCCTCCCACTCTTCGTCCTTCCTCCTCCACTCCTCCTCTGCCTAATACCCTCCTGATAACTCCTCCATCCCATGCACTCTCCCTTACACCCTCGCTCCATCCCTCACACCCTCTCTCTCTCTCCCTCACAGCTCCTTCCCTATCATTTCCTACTCACACTTGCCTTACTCATCCTCGCCCCCGTCCCAGTGTGATTTCCTTTTCCTCCGGGAGTTAATTGTTGTGTGTGGGAGCTGTTGTTCAAACTAGCTCTCTCTCTCTCTCTCTCTCTCTCTCATCTTATGGTGCATTACTCTAAAGTATATCTCAGCCAGTCTCACGTAATCACAGGTGTTCTTGTGTAGCATCACCTGATCTGGTCTCACTTGGGTGTTACCTGGTCGCCGCGTCATCCTGTGTTCCCAGGCAGGTGTGGTGTGTCTCCCTCCTGACGTGTTCTGGCTACCCCTGGGATGTCAGTCGCTCACCTTACTGGTACATCCGCAGTGTGGTGCGGTACACATTCCCTCGTCCCGTACGTTTCAGAGTTGACTTTCTATCGCCGTGTTTGTATGGTTTCTGATCCCAATTATAGATGGGTAGTACTCAAAGGACAGCTGTCATCATGGTGTCATATATGTTAATTTAGTTAAACTTTATTAGAATATATACAAAAAATTATAATTTATATGTATTCCATTTCGATATAATGAATGTATTTGTCTGAGGCAAAGTATTTTTTTTTTTCATATTATATTTGGTGTGTACTCTGAGGCTCTCTTCCCACATCTGTAACTCAGTCTCTGCTCAACCAAGCACTCCACCATACACTCTCTCTCTCTCTCTTGCGTCATCTGTGTTATTTTCTACCAGCGTTGTTTCTTTTACAGGATCATGTGAAGGATAGTCCCAGATTATTTCATTTTAAGATTAACCACCCTAACGCTTACCTAACCTAACCTAACTTAACCTAACATAGCAGGGTGTTTAATCATCAGGTGAAATAAACAAAGGGGGGGGGGCATAACCTTCAGGTGCTGCCTTTTGTATACTGTTCACCTGGAGCCTTGGATGATAATGCCTGTGTTCTCCAGCTGTACTTAAGAATTAGTCTGAGGTGTTATGTTTCTATTGGCTTTTGATGTTAAGTGGACACATCCTTCTGAGGTGTAAACATTACCTTGGCGTTTTTGTGTACCTCTAAATCTTTCTTTCCTCCTTTTACTTTCTCTTCTCTTTTTCCTCTTGTTCTTGTTTCTGTTTTAATTCTCTCAGTTCCTCGTTTTATTCCAACGTTCTATTCTATCTTATTTGTCCCGATATTTTCCCATTCCCGGCTAAATCCGCCTTCTATTCCATTTATTCCTTTTCCTTCCCATTCCTTCCCCATTTTCTCTCACTTTACATTTCCTCCCACCCCTACAGTATATCTCCCCCATTCTACCTTTTCACCCTCTCACAAGGTCGTCACTTTCCCCAGCTCGTCTCTCTCTCTCTCTCTCTCTCTCTCTCTCTCTTGCCCTTTAATCTTATCCACATGATTCTGACTGAGAGATAAAATCTAGTTTTCAATATCTTTGTGGCGTTTGTTTATCTCTTACTTTCATCTGGTATCTGGAGTGGAGGAGGAAGAGGAGGAGAAGGAGGAGCAACGTGTCTGGGGTGTGTTGCTGTGGGAGGTGAGGGAGGAGTGTGGGAGGAGGAGGAGGAGAGGATGTTGTCTGCGTTATGTTGGTGTTGGAGGGGAGGGAGTGTAGGCGGGAAGGAGTGTAGGCGGGAGGGAGAGGGGTGGAGCGAGTTGTGTGTCTGGGTTGTAATGATGTGGGTGAGGGAAGGAGAGAGGGAGGGAGAGGAGGTGGCTGAATTGTAGTGAATGAATAAGTTGGAGAAATGTGAATGGATGCAAGTGAGGGAGAGAAGGAGGGAGGGAGGAAAGGAGAAACGTGAATGAGAGGGAAAGTAAATAAAAGAGGAGGAGGAGGAAAGTGAGTGGACGGAGAGAGAAAGGGGGGGGAGAGACCGTAAAGGAGGAAGTGGGAATAAGTAGTGGAAAGGAGAGAGAAAATGTTGATAAGTGAGCAGCGGAGGGAATGGAGGGAGAGAAGGAGAGCTAGAGAGGGAGTGAAAAGGGAGAGTAAAGGAAGGGAAGTAGACCGAAGGGAGAAGGAGAATGAGGGAGGTAACCTTGCAGTAATGAAAAAAGAGGGAAAGGAAGTAGGGAGGGAAGAAAAGTTTTTAAGAGTTGAGGACGAGAGTACGGAGGAGGGTAAACGAGCAAAAATGAAGGAAGGGAGAACAGGGGAGGGAGGTATATAAGAGTTGAGGCAGACGACAATCTTCTCTCCCTGGCTGACAGTTCATCTCTCTCTCTCTCTCTCTCTCTCTCTCTCTCGCGTTTATCTTATGAAGCTTCGTAGTTTTATGGAGGCTGGGTGTATGACGGGCAGCACTTTTATAGCGTTGTGCGCGGCGGAGGTGACTGATGGCTCTGGTCCTAACGTAAGGGATATGGCACTTCCCTGACGAGATGCTCTGATAATACCAGTTTATTACGTAATAACTCTGCGATGGGGGTCCATTGGCGTGAACTCCAGCATCTCTCTCCCAAGGGCTTCAAGCGCGCTCTTCCCACCCTCTTGGCCTACATTTTGCAGTGGTGCGTTTTTGTAATTTATTCATTTATTTTGTTCTTTTGCCCAGAGGTTTGTAATTAGTGAGATATATTTCATGTATCGGGTCGACCTCTGCCTTATCTGTATGCAGTCATGAACATTATTTATTTCTCAGTCGTTTGTAATCAGTAAAGCAAAATTTTATGCATCACGGGGAGTTGTATGATCTCTAAAAGGGTGTTATGTGTATACAGTATACTCTCTTAACCTCGTGCTCTACATACGTCCAACAGTGGTTTTTTTTCACAGTGCTGTACGATCAACGAGCCATATTTTATGTATCAAGTGTGTCTGTTCCACCACTCAGAAGCAGTCAGTTTAGCTTTAATTTCCTTGATCATATTCGCTGGGTACTTCATTCTGCGTGCGTGCGTGCGTGCGTACTGCTACTACTACCACTACTAATAATAATAGTAATTAACGGTTTATTGAAAAAGTTCTGCAGCCTGAAGGCTGAAAATTTACATTGGACTTAAATGACTTATTACATACATTGGTGGTTTAACAAAAGCCTTCATTAGAGAAAGGTAAAGGAACATACAGTGAACATACAAATTAATGTTTACAGTGGAGGTCACGTATTGTAGATCATGTGTGCTGAGGTGTTGAACAGCAGACTCGTAGTGTAGTAACTCCCTCACAGATGGTGTTATGAGGGGCATCACGTGGCGTAGTAGTTCCCTCACAGATGGTGTTATGAGGGGCTTGACGTGGTGTAGTAATTTCCTCACAGATGGTGTTACGAGGGACCTGACGTGGTGTAGTAATTCCCTCACAGATGGTGTTACGAGGGTCCTGATGTGGTGTAGCAATTCCATCACAGGTGGTGTTACGAGGGGCATCTCGTGGTGTAGTAATTCCCTCACAGATGGTGTTATGAGGGGCTTGACGTGATGCTGTAGCAACTCATTCACTACGTGGTGTCGTAGCATCATGGGGACACCACGTGGTCTGGTGTCACAGGACCTCACTCACTCAAGTGAGTGAGGTGTGCTCCCAGGCCTCCCTATCGTGGACGAATTAACACATAGCTGGTGTTGTTGAGTCTCACGGGCAGTTATCACTGGGTACCTGGGACCTCACTGTGTGAAGGTTATCTTGGGTACGACTCAGCTGTTACTGTTGAGTTGTTTTTAACTGACTTGAGCACTGTTCACCACGTGCGTGCGTGTGTGCATGCGTATTTGTGTGTGTGTGTGTGTGTTTAGTGATGTGATGTGATGGAAGTTCTAAATGGGTCACCCAACTAGATTAGATGAGTGAGAGAGAGAGAGAGAGAGAGAGAGAGAGAGAGATTCAAACCACTCGGCTGCATTCCAAACTGTAGTAGTTTAACCAAGTGAGCAATTATTAGAAGTAAACCAAACCATAAACATATTTGCCCCTCACTTCCGTTTACCCTCATTAACACGCCATCCGTTAATGAGTGAGATGAAAGCAAGTAATGAAGCCTCTCTCACACCTTATGTTTTGACGAATGAGGAGAGAGCACGTCACTGCCTGGTCCCTCCTCTATCCACACTCCCCTCCTCCATTTCCTTTGATCCTATGCTTAGGTATGCGGAGAAAAGAGGTCTTTTCTCATGCCACTTATTAGTGGAGAGAGAGATAGAACACCTTTCTTGATTGACTCGGCGACACTCTTGTTGACGACCAGAACACTTCACATACCTCGGTGACGAGTAAGAAAGGGTGGCTCATCCAAACAAGATGCGTCACTTGTAAATTAAAATTCTACGAAAAGCCTCTCTTTGTGTGTGTGTGTGTGTGTGTGTGTGTGTGTGTGTGTGTGTGCGTGTGTGTGTGTGTGTGTGTGTGTGTGTGTGTAGTACACAAGGGTCCATTTTTCAGCAGCTGCAGCTCACAGACGAGGAGGACGTGTATTCATTTCCGTGCAATGGAAGAATCGCGTGCAACTCTGGTTGATTTTGTAATTTGATATGCATTGTGAGACACCCTGGAGAAAATGTTTTGCAGTGGTTGGTGATATTACAAGTTCACGACAATCAGGGAGGATGGAGATGGATGGTTAGAGTCTGAGGGCGAGGAAGGGCAGGGCATCACGTCTCCGTGATGAGCTGGACACGCCTCGCCCTGCCAACCCTTAACTATGTAACTTGGCGTCAGGTCCTCCCCTGGCAGGAGTCTCATGCCTCTGCCAAGTGTTCTAGAAGTAATGGGGAAGCAGATGGGAGCGACAGGATTGCACGAGTGCAGGCAGGGGAGGTGCAGTTGGAATTAGTAAGGAGAAAAGAGGGACTGAAACAGACGCAGGAGGAACTGATAGAACCAGGAAGGAGTTGCAGGGAGAGAGGAGTGAGTGACTGAGAACCAGGAAGGAGTGGCACGGACGCAGGAGGGAGTGACACATCTACTACCCACCTCACTACCTAAAATAAAAGAGCTCTCACGCACCTCTGGAACACGTCTAGGTAAAGGTAAGCGTGTCAGGTGTGGCGCCATGTTGCCTTAGTGATGCTTTGTCAGTCATTGTGCGCAGTGGCGAGTCTGGAGATGAGGAATGTTTTTCTTTGTGGGTGCTGTTAGCTTGGTACAGTAGAGAAGGCCACTAAGACAATAGGCAGTTTGTCTTGGTTAGTTGGGGGTTGTCAGACTCGTCGACAGTTTGGTGGTGAGGTATGGGTGATGATAATGTTTGTTTACTGCTTTTAATGACTGCATACTTGACACTTTCTGAAGGTAATGGAAATACACAACACGTGAGGTGTTATCAGAGGTCTTTTTTATACTTTATATTCAACGTAGAATTACCTTAATTTGGGGCTTTTTTATCACTCAATATTCAGTAACTCATTGATGTTGATGAATAGTTCATTTACTAACCAAAATACACACTTCAGTACCTTAGTTGCTGAAGCGCAGCAATACATTATAACAACAACACTCAGGGCAGACTTGAAGACAACGTTGACGTGGGGAATAATAAGGCTTTGTTGATGTCAGGATAAATATACTAAATAGGTAAGAGGGAGTGGCAGGAAGGAGGAGGGAGTGGCGGATGAGCCAGGAAGGAGAGAGGGAGTGGCAGGGACGCCAGAGTGACAAGCGGTTGACCAGGGTGACACAAGGTACGACTTACGTGTCAAGTGTCACTCGATCTCTCCTTGTGTGACAGGCAACCACATTATTGATCATCTTTTCTCTTCTTTCCCTTTTCTCTTTCCATCTCTCCCTCCCCCCTCCATCTCATCTTTTATCATGTTTCCCTCCCTCCGTTCTTTTCCTTCTCTCCTCCCTAATCTCAACACCACATTCTTTTCTCTTTCTTTTATTTCCTCCTTTCATTTGCTTCCTGTTGACCAGACTCCCAGCTAACAAACACCACCCACGGGTTATTACCCTTGACAGTGTGTTCTGTTTTGTGGAGGTGGACAGCTGTGAGGGGGTATAGTGGTCCCTGGCCAACTGTAAGGGGCCTTAGTGGTCCATGGCCAACTGTAAGGGGGCATAGTGGTCCCTGGCCAGCTGTAAGAGGGCTTAGTGGTCCCTGGCCAGCTGTAAGAGGGCTTAGTGGTCCCTGACCAACTGTAAGGGGCTTTAGTGGTCCCTGACCTGTTGTAAAAGGGCTTAGTGGTCCCTGGCCAGGCGCGAGAGGGCATTATTGGTCTCTGGCCAGGTGTGACAGGGTATTATTGGTCCCTGGCCATCTTTGAGGAGTGTTGTGGGTCCGTGGCCTCATTAGGAGAAGGGAACAGCTGGTGCACCTTGGGTCCACCCCACAGTGGTCTGCTGAAGATGGGAGACCATGTAGGGAGTGGAGGGACGCAAGGTGAACCTTGAGGCGCTTTGGAGGGTAGGTGTTGCGAGGGTGTTGGTGAAGTGTTGTGAGGGTGTTGGTGAAGTGTTGTGAGGGTGTTGGTGAAGTGTTGTGAGGGTGTTGGTGAAGTGTTGTGAGGGTGTTGAAGTGTTGCGAGGGTGTTGGTGAAGTGTTATGAGGATGTTAGTGAAGTGTTGTGAGGGTGTTGAAGTGTTGGTGAAGTATTGAGGGTGTTAGTGAAGTGTTGAGGGTGTTAGTGAAGTGTTGTGAAGTGAAGTGTTGTGAGGGTGTTGAAGTGAAGTGTTGTGAGGGTGTTGAAGTGTTGCGAGGGTGTTGGTGAAGTTGTGGGGTGTTGGTGAAGTGTTGCGAGGGTGTTGGTGAAGTGTTGTGAGGGTGTTAGTGAAGTGTTGCAGGGTGTTGGTGAAGTGTTGTGAGGATGTTAGTGAAGTGGTGTGAGGTGTTGAAGTGTTGCGAGGTGTTGGTGAAGTGTTGAGGGTGTTGAGTGAGAGGGTGTCGGTGAAGTGTTGTGAGGTGTTGGTGAAGTGTTGTGAGGGTGTTAGTGTGTTGTTGTGTTGGTGAGTGTTGTGAGGGTGTTGGTGAAGTGTTGTGTGTTGGTGAAGTGTGAGGGTGTTGGTGACTGTTGTGAGGGTGTTAGTGAAGTGTTGTGAGTGTTGTGGGTGTTGGTGAAGTGTTGTGAGGTGTGAGTGTGTGTGAAGTGTTGTGAGGGTGTTAGTGAGTGTTGTGAGGTGTTGAGTGTTGTGAGGGTGTTGAGAGTTGTGAGGTGTGAAGTGTTGTGGGGGTGTTGGTGAATGTTGTGAGGGTGTTAGTGAAGTGTTGTGAGGGTGTTGGTGAAGTGTTGTAAAGGTTGTTGGGTGACTGTTGTGAGGTGTTGTGAAGTGTTGTGAGCGTGTTGAAGTGTTGTGAGTGAAGTGTTAGGTGTTAGTGAAGTGTTGTGAGGGTGTTGGTGAAGTGTTGTAAGGGTGTTGAAGTGTTGTGAGGGTGTTAGTGACTGTTGTGAGGGTGTTAGTGAAGTGTTGTGAGGTGTTAGTGAAGTGTTGTAGTGGTGTGTTGTGAGTGAAGTGTTGTGAGGTGTAAAGTGTTGTGAGGGTGTTAGTGAAGTGTTGTGAGGGTGTTGGTGAAGTGAAGTGTTGTGAGGGTGTTGAAGTGTTGTGTGTTGGTGTGTGAGTGTTGTGTGTGTGAGGTGTTAGTGTGTTGTGAGTGTTGGGAAGTGTTAGTGAAGTGTTGTGAGGTGTTGGTGAAGTGTTGTGAGGGTGGTGAAGTGTTGTGAGTGAAGTGTTGTGAGGTGTTGGTGAAGTGAAGTGTTGTGAGTGTGTGAAGTGAAGTGTTGTGAGGTGTTGGTGAAGTGTTGTGAGGGTGTTAGTGAAGTGAAGTGTTGTGAGGGTGTTGGTGAAGTGTTGTGAGTGGTGTTAGTGAAGTGTTGTGAAAGCAAGTGCTTGTAGGTGTTGGCAAGGGGTGAAGTGTTGTAGTGTGTTAGTGTGTTGTGAGGGTGAAGGTGAAGTGTGGAAGTGCTGTGGGGTGGTGTTGTGAGGTGTGTGAGTGCAGGTGTTGCGGAGTGCTAGTGCAGTGGTGTGTTGTGACCAGTGTTGCGTGGCAGGCTGGGAGTGGATGTGGCAGTTAATAGTGGATGGATGTGGGTGGCAGGTTGCGTTGTGGGTGAATGTGGGTGGCAGGATGTACAGTATAGTGGATTGATGTGGGTGGTAGGTTGCATAATGAGTGGATGTGGGTGGCAGGTTGTATAGTGGGTGGATGTGGGACGCAGATTGAGCAGTGGGTGGATGGATCGTAGTGGGAGGTTATGTGGTGGGTGGCTGGGTGGGTCTGGGTGGCACACTGTGTGGGTTTTGGGTGGGTGTAAGTAACAGTCAGCTGGGCGAGTGAGCGTGGATGCCAGTCATTGTGGTGATATGGTATGGGCGGGTGGGTGGGTGTTGTTGGCAGGTCGTTTTGGTGAATAGATGGGCATGGGTAGCTGATAGTTAGGAATGGGCAGCAGGTGGGTGGGTGTGGGTAGAATTATGGGATGTAGGTAATAGGGCAGCAGGTAGTAAAGTGTGGGCAACAGGTGGGTTCATGGATTTGGACGGCCCATGGGCGATAGTGGGCGGTAGGGGGTGATGGGTGGGTGTGGGCAGTAGGGGTGATGGGTGGGTGTGAGCGGTTTGGGGGGTGATGAGTGGGTGGGGCGACAGGTAGCCACAAGCGTGTGGGTCATGTAGGAGTGATAAACACATGGAGGAAGGGAGATACTACCGCCATCACCAACTGATGAAGCTGATGGCAGTCACGTCTGCCTGCTGGTGGGACCCGCCCGTATGGGGAAGTACGTGGTACATGTTCAGGCATCATCACGAACAAACATATATGTCAGGATAAACTTGTGTACAAGATACGGCTGTCGATGTCATATCTGGGGGTCTTCTCACTTAACCCCAACCAATTTATTTTATTTTTAACTTAATCGCTTAAAAAAAAGGACGGTCATCTCACGGGACGTAGTCGGAGAAAATTGTTTGTGAGGGGAGTCGCGTGTATCGTGAGGAAGAGGGTGATGAGCAACAAGCAAAGTGTCCAGTGGTGGTGTTGGGCGGTGGTTGTGGTGGCGGGGTGGGTGGCTGCTCCCTCACCGATACCACCTCTCGTACGATCCACAACTATCACCTCTACCCCTGCCCCTCGTGGGTGTTGACGTGTTCCTGGTTCTCACCTGAGTAGAATTAGCTGTGGATGATGTCCCGGTGAGAGGGTGGGGGTAGAGTTAGAGGGAAGAGGGAGGAGTAATGGAATAAAGAGGGTGGAGGTGTGGCAGTCAAGGTGGGCCGCGGCCTTGGATCCTCAGCCTCAGGCGACTCCACCCAGCCAGGCCGGCCACCGCCTTCCTGGCAAACAGCCCCTCCCTCCCTCCCACCCCCCGCCCTTCATTCCTCCTTCACTCCTGCCCCTACCTCTCTCTCTCCCCCTCCCAGTCCCTCCACCCCTCTCTCCACTGCCCTTCACTCCCTGCCCCCGCCCACCTCTAACCCCTACAGCCCTCCAGCTCTCTTCCTCTGTCACTCGCTGCCTTCTACCTTTGTTTTCGTCCCCTCCTCACCTCCACTTCTCTCTCGTACTCTTCCCCACTTGCTTATTTCCTTCCTGCCATGCGCTTCGCTCTCAATTCCTGAACACGCTCCCTCTGCTTCCCTCTTATCCCTTGCTTTAATACTTATCTCTCTCTCAACTGGCTCAGCCATGTTAATATTGTTATTATTATCCACACACTATCTGTATTTTTCTGGCTAAATATAATGTTTCAATCTCTCTCTCTCTCTCTCTCTCTCTCTCTCTCACCGTCTGTGGCCTCCCTCCACTCCTCACGTTACCCTCCACAGAATCTCTACCACCTCATGTCACTTGATAATCACACGTATATCTTAAAAATACTCCCAGCTACCCTTTAAGGTCAGGGTTTTCCAGTATTTGGTTAATCTTCTCTTGTTTCACCGATATATTTTCTCCATTACTTATTATTGTTCGTCGATTTTCTGTTTAGTGTGTGTGTGTGTGTGTGTGTGTGTGTGTGTGTGTGTGTGTGTGTTATTAGTAGTCGTTTTGTTTGTGTTCTTCTATCGTGTTATTTGTCATTGTTTGTTTTCATATTCATCACACGTTGTTGTCTCTGTGTTCGTCTCTTGTTCATCTCTCCGTCAGGTAGGGCGTTGCCGTCTCTCACTAAATACCCCCCTGCCATCTACACCTATCCTACCACCACTACCACCACCATAGCGCGACCCCTCTCACGACCCACCCATCCACCCACCTGCCACCTGTACAACGACCCATCTCCACCATTACCCACTTACCATCTCCACCACGAACCACTCATTACCTACACCACAACCCATCTACCATCTCCACCACGACCCACCCATCATCTCCACCATTACCCACCTACAATCTCCACCACGAACCACCCACTACCTCCACCTCCACCACGACCCACTCACCACCTCCACCACGACCCACTCACCACCTCCACCACGACCCACTCACCACCTCCACCACGACCCACTCACCACCCCCACTACAACCCAACCACCACCCGCCTCAAGACCTTCGCACGACTACCCCTGTCCTGCCCCACGACTCGTACCGGACCTCCTCTTAAGACCTTCACAAGACCCCATACACAACCCCCCCTCCCCACCACCACCATCTCCTCCTCATCCTAAGACCCTCACACGATCTCCCTTCCTCCCCCCTTTCCCTTGTGGCTCTTACTGAATATTTGGTCTTACGACTCTCCCCACTCCTCCCCCTCTCACGACCCTCACAGTCTTGCAGCCTTTCCTGCACTTTTTCTATCACCATCCTTACATCCACTTCCTCCCCACCACTTCCCTTTTCCCTCCACTTCCCTCTCCTACCACTTCCTTTCACCAACATCTCCTCTTCCCCCGATTTCTCTTCATCTCACCTCCCCTTCCTCCTCCTCCTCCTCTTCCTCCTCATCACCACCTCTCCCCCTCGCCACCTTCTCACCACCTCCGTCCCCTGCCACCTCGTCACCGCTTCCTTCCCTCTCCTCCCTCTCACCGCCTCCGCTCCCCGCCTTCTTCCTACCCCCCCCACACCTCATGACGCGGTGTTATAACCCTTGCCCACCAGCCGTGCACCTCCTCCTGGCCGGGCCAACGCCTCTCCGGCAAACATCCTTCACTCGGTCACGTCCCCGCTATAAACCTGCCCATCTTTATGACATTTCTGTTTTTAGAGAGAGAGAGAGAGAGAGAAGACCTGCTGGACATGATGGGGACTCCATTCTTCCATCACCACCCTGTTCTCTCCCAGTCACTAATTATATTATTCCCTTCGGGGTCTTTCCCTTTTGTACGTCCTCTCAGTCGGCCATAGACTAGGCTCGGCCCATACACTCCACCCATCTCCGGAGGCGACCCGTCACCTTTCTAACTTCCTCTTCATCTAGTGTGTGTGTGTGTGTGTGTGTGTGTGTGTGTGTGTGTGTGTGTGTGTCGCCCTCTCCCAAAACAACTTTCTATCCGCACCTGTTATAGCCCATCATCCCTCCATTTAACTCTTCACCTACCTTTTCGTTCCTATACAAAAGAGTTAACCTCGCTACCCCTTCCTGCACTGTCAGTCATTGTAGCTTCTTTTGAGTACGTCTTCTACAGTACTTAAGATCCCTGTTTCCTCTCACCTCTCCTTACCTACATCTTTTTCTGTCCTTATCTGGTTAAACGTCTTCTCTTCTCTCTTGTTTCAACACCATATTCACTCTTTCGTGATGCATCCTCCTCTTTCCTATCGCCTTTAAATGTATTTTATCTCCTCCTCCTCTTCCCCGTCCTGCATGAACACCCCTTTCTAATATTGCTTAAGCCGTGTTATATCCTTATTCTTATACTCCACCCTCCCATCACCTACTCATCCCAACTCTTTCCTCATCAAGTTCTTCTCATCCTTTCCACTGACCTACCCTCCTCACCTCCCTTCCCTGCTCCACCCCCCCCCCTCCCTCCCCCTTCTTCAAGATGACTCGGGCCTCAGTTCTAGCAGTGATTCCAGTGAGTGCTCCACCCAGTCTGGACGGTACCCGCCTTCCTGGAAAGCCCACGCCCTCCCTACCCCACACCAGCCCCCCTTCTCCCCTGCCCACATTTCACGAGCCAACCCATTTCCGATCCAAACCTAAACCTTTCCAACCTCGTGCACGACTCGGCTCTTATGTTTCCCCGAAAGTCGGAGGATTCCAATGTTGCATAGAAAGAGAAAAATTCTTGCGATGGTTAAAAAAAAGAAGATATACCCGGGTTATGATGAAAACATTTTGATATTTCCAGGTTATGGTGAAAACATTTAATACTTCAAGGTTATGATAAAAACATTTGTAGATTCTCCGAGGTTATGATACGGAAATGTAGTTGTGTTTTAAAATGGAGGATAAAAGATCAAGATATTGCAAGTTATAGAAAAACCAACATAGATGTTCCAAGGTTATGCCGGAAAAGAACACACATAGGAGATATTGAAGTTTATGCCCACAAAACCATCAAGGTTGTCCAACATATACCTCAGAAAATGTATTGGAAGTAGACTTATTGCAAAATTATATTCTAAGATTAAAATTATCCTGGAAATATACAGTACCCACAATAGTCAAGATATTTTAAAAATTTAACTCAAAATATACCCAAATTAAGCTGATAAATTGTACCAAAATTAAGCTGATACTTTTTAATAGTCAAAGACTATTTTTCCTAAAAGTATTTCAAGATTATACTCATAAACAAGTCGGATCATCCATGGCTACGCTCACAAACAACCAAGATTATACTCACAGACACTTTGTTCCCCTCCACTGAACTTTTATCATCGTTTAACTTATTGTATTTCTCAAAGAGGAAAGTAACCCTTCTGCCTCCCTCCCTCCCCCTCCTTTTGCCTTCCCTTCCCTCCCCCTTCTTTCCTCCTCTCCCCCCTCACCCAAACTACCCAAGAGCCTTTACCCATTCCACGCTGAACATGAACCCTTGGCATTTTACATCATCATCTTTATCACATTCACCTTTCAGGTCCCTCCCTCCTTCCCTCCCTCGAGGTCTTAATGATCTAACTCCACCCTTCACCGAGTATACCCCAGTAGAGGTGGAGGAGAACCAGGGCACTTAGTGTGATCTGTTCACACACACACACACACATACTTTCTCTCTTTCTTCTACTCTCACTAGTGTCTTTCTCTTTATTTCTCTCTCTCTCTCTCTATCTTTGTGTGTTTCCCTTCTTCTATATCTTTTTGTCTCCATCCCTCTTCACCTCTCTCTCTCTCTCTCTCTCTCTCTCTCTCTCTCTCTCTCTCTCTCTCTCTCTCTCTCTCTCTCTCTCTCTCTCTCTCTCTCTCTCTCTCTCTCTCTCTCTCCCTCAATTTCCTCCACTTCGTGTTTTGTAATCTTGTGGCGTTTGTTTACTTCTTCTTGATAAATGTTTCCAGCAATACCTCAGTGTTATGATTGCCTGACGCTGTAGCCGAGAAGTTATCATGTCTTTGACTTTAACGCAGACATGTGGCTCACCTGAAGATTAGGCACCCTAGTTTATTTCACCTTAAGATTGGACACCCTTACGCTAGTCTTTTATTTTTTATCCTACCTTGCCTACATTACATAATTTAACTTAACATAAACTAAGGTAGTGTTAGGGTGTTTAATCTTAAGGTGAAATAAACTTGGGTGCCTAATCTTCAGGTGACCCGAGAATATTTTGTTTCGTTCCTTTACTGTACGTGTTCTATTGTATAACGCCTTGAGGTGTACAGTACTTGTTGTTTATCTCTTTAAATGTTGTGAGTTGCAGGAATTTACCCTCACAGTTAGTTATTTGGGCGTTGATTCAGGTGTTTGCTTGTTATTATTTCTACATGTTGAACGTAATGTTATCACTTCTGTTATCACCACAACACTTACAACATACAGGAAATAATGATATGCACGCGCACAAGGAGATCTCACGACGCTTTTATGCTTCATTACAACAACAGCATACATCACCACCCCATTACCTACACCATCACCACCCTTTACCTCCATCACCACCCATTCCTCCATTTGCCTACACCAACCATCTCTTCCATTATTTCTTCTTCTTCTTCTTCTTATCTCGTGTCTCCTCGCACCTTCTCTTATTAGGGCTTCATCTCAGAGTTAAAGCTGCATCTCCTTGGTTAGTGTTGGTATAGGATCAGTGTGTTGTGTCTTCCTCCAGTGAGCGCAGGCCTTGTGATGTTTGTGGTCAGGCCAGAAGTACCGTTGATAGGGGGTGGGGGCAATACCGCTACTGCTGTTGGTACTGCTGTCAAATTTCCACTCCAGCAGGAACAGGAGGAACATCTGTAGCTTGGTAATACATTGACGGGGGCGGAGTGGTGACGGGGGGTAAGTAGTCGAAGTAATATCACCAACAGTAAAATGAATTGGTTGGTCATAATGGAGAAGGCAGGTGCTCAAAATATCAACAGAAGAAGAATAAATTGGGTGGTAGTCGACGTGGGGGTCGTGATAGTATTGATGGTGGTTGTGATTGAAGTGGTTGAAATGGTGATGGCGTTAAAGATGGTAGTGATGGTGAAGTGGTTAGAGATGGTAGTGATGGAGGTGGTGGAGGAGGGGGGAGCTGTGGTAGTCGTCCTCCCATCTGGCCCGAGGAGAAGTCATGCAAAAGTCGCACATTGTGGTCGTCCTGATGGCACTTTTGAGTCACTATTTTTAGCTTCAAAACCACCAGCAATTTTGTGGGAACGCTTATTTTACGTTCCGCCATGATGACTAGCAGAACAGTAGCCTTCCCCCACCCTTAAGCCCTCACCCATCCCCCACCATTACGTCCTTACTCCTTCCCCATCCTCACACCTAATCCTCACACCCCATCACCCCTCCCCCATTCTCACACCTTTCCTCTCCTCCCATTCCCCCATCCTTCCCCTCCCCAATCCTCACACCTCACACACTTCCCGATCCCCACACCCTCACCCTCCTCCCACTCCTCCACTTCCTTCCTTCCTCCCACTCCTTCCCTTCCTTCCCTTCCTCCCACTCCTCCACTTCCTTCCCTTCCCCCTCCCCTAGACCCTCACCCTCACTCTCTCCTCTCTCATCTCCACATCATCTATTGCCTCCCTCTCAAATTCTACAACTACCAAAATTTTCTGTCCTTGCTTCACCATAATCTTCTTTCAACCTCTTATTCTGTTAGAAAAATAAGACACAAAATCACTCCATTACATTCTGTACATAAACACCGAATGTGACGAATTAACAATGTTCAGAAATTGTGTCTCCCGAGTACGATTGACGTGTCATTATGTCTCAACACTGACAATGTTCCAGATTTGCCCGAAACAGTGACAGTGTTCCAGAATTACCTGAGGATAATGGTACAAACTTGTGCATCATTAAACACGAGTTAAACTAATGCTAAACTAATTTAACTATCAGACACGGTGTTAATATTGTAATCAAACTGTTGATACGGTCATGAATATTAGGGTTTTTTTATTATTATTTCGTCGTAAGTCTGCCTAAAGCGAACTGTGCCTCAGGTGTTGTACTGATGGTTGGATGGGCAGAAATTAATTATATAATCCAAGGTGATAATATACTGTATGATAATAACCTGTGTGTGTGGGGGGGGGGGCGGGTGTAAGTGACGGGAAGACATGATTAGTCACAGTGAGAAGCCTTGGTAGAAAAGAAATTACTTTAATTCTGTGTACCATACAGATAAGACCCATTTTCATACATCAGAAAATAAGGTGAAAAAAAAAACGAGACTGAGTTTTGTATGATAGAAAATTTTTAAAGTGAAGGAAGAGGCCCAATAAAGAACCAGTTTCAGCCCCGTTAGATTAAATTATCTCCCCTGAACACTCCTTAGTAAACAGCTCATCTTTGGTAGGTACTGAAGGGCACGTGGCTTATTGTGCTCTCGTCGTTGTTGTTGTTGTTGTCACCCACGTCATGTTTTCGTCGTCGGTGTAAATGATAAATTTAATAATTTCATGCGTGAATGATAAATTTGTAAGTGTAAATGATAAGTTTTAAATGTAAGTGGTAGGTTTTAAGTTTTAAGTGGAAATGAACCTACAGGTGATCTTTATCTTTGCCGTATTCTAAGGTAAGTTCTACCTAAACGAAGCTCATTGAACTTGGACCTCGTATCACCTGGGAAGTTGAGGAGGAGGAAGTCCTTGTATGTCGGTGGGTCACGGTATACCGGTGATGGTACTGTTTTATTATCGTTTCATTGAGTGTTTGATTATCTGTGCTTAGAAGGCGTTTAAGGGGATGTGGCGAGGATCTTTTCTGGTACGATTTTCTTTTATTCTTGGCGAGTTAATCAGTTTAATTATTTTTTCACTTGTATATAATATTATTTTATTCCTGCTGGTTGTTCAAGTTTGCTGAAACCTCACCCTCATTCATCGTCCTCCTCCTCCTCCAGGTTTTATGATAAATCCTGATTCACTTTATCAAATGTTTCTTCATATTTTCAGTAATTTTCCACTCTTAAGTTGCCTTGTTTAGTTTACTCATCGTGAATGGTTACTAATGTTGATCCATCCTGTTAATTAGCTTAGTCCTAAGTCGACCAAGCGGTAATGTGAGATTGAACACCAGCGAGATCCTTTAAAGAAACAAAAACAGAAAATAATAGCAGCAAGACAGTTATAGATACAGTAAATCTTATCAGACAACGTGGGGAAGTAATCAACAGTTACGGAGATATACGTGGCGATCAGACAGTATCTACAGTACTTCAAGACTTTGGTGCGTCAGAGTTCATCAGATCAGATCACGGGAGACAGAAGAAACTAAACGATCAGATAAACTAACTTGAAGCCTAAATAATACTGATAACCAGAACACACCAGAGTGATCACACGACGCCCGGGATCAAGACGCCACACTTGGGGGGGTAATATTTTGTGGTTTGTTTTGGGAGAATTTAGCGGCGGTATCAACGCTTCAGGAAGACAAACAACTGTAAATATTTATATACATAACTTTTTGCTTAAGCCCCACAAAGTGTAATGATAGAATAGGAAGTGATGTTGGGGGTAGGGGGGGAGGGAGAGTTGTATACAATGACTAGACCAAAACAAAAACATATGTGTGAGGTATTGTCTTCCACTACACAGTATATATTTTACTCCAACTTCAAAGTGTAATTAGGTTGTCTTTTTGTGCTATATATTCTACCATTAACAACGAGTACTTACATCTAATTTAGCTGTTAATTAAATAGCGGGCCATCCATCAGGTGGTAATGTATGTGTGGTAGCGACTGTCAGCCGGGAGAAGTAAACACTGAATACATCATGCACACGTCGCTGCCTCCCGCCCCACTTGTTGTGAAATATGAATAAGCCCGTGTGAATATTTTACCCCTCCCCGATCTCTGCTGCTTATTTTTAACACACACACACACACACACACACCGCCACCTGTTGATACTCACATTAACGCGTGGCTGTTTTATGTGTTTCAAATATTGTACCAGTTTCAAGGGTCATTAATCTCTTGTTTCAGAGGCTGTAGTAAAATGGAGAGGAGTTGAAGGATGGAGAGAGAGAGAGAGAGAGAGAGAGTGTGTGTGTGTGTGTGTGTGTGTGTGTGTGTGTGTGTGTGTGTGTGTGTGTGTGTGTGTGTGTGTGTGTGTGTGTGTGTGGAGGCGATAGAGTGCATCATTACTACCCAGACGGCCGGAGTTCCATCACATGCTCTTGAGCTAATCCCCCCCATGTCGCCCTCGTTAGTGGCCTACTGATGATGGCTAAGTCTATGGTCGGTTAATTGGATTCCTCTGTTGTCCTGTAGACGGTTGGGAGAGCCTCATATGTCCCCCACAGTCTTCCCTCATAACGTCCATATGTGTACTTCCCTTTTGAACAGTAAGATGCCCAAGTCCCCCCCCCCCTCCCCCGACCCCCCCCGAGGACCAGTCTGTTGAGATCCAATGTACCGCTATCTACAGTGTTGAGGGCCCCCGGCGGTTCATGAATTGCATGGTGATAGGGACCTTGGGCGACCCTTTGGAGCGTCTAGAGGCTCTTAGGTCCTTTCTCTCTCCTCCTATGGCTCAGTGATGGCCCGTCGGGAGTGGCGGCAGGATTGACCCTTCACCATATACAGCTGGTGGTGGGGGGGAGGGGGGCGGCCAACACACAGCTCATAACCATCCAGTCCTGGTACCAAATTACTCGTAGGATCCCTTGTTTTATGAGGCTTATAAACTGGGTGAGGAGGGAGAGGAGGAGGAGATAAACAACGTTAAAACCAGAGTAAGAGAAAGAAAAGAATCATAGAAAAATAAGAAGAAAAATTATAAAGTTATATAACACTATGATTTACATCACTTGTGTGTTACTGTCACATTATTATTCTTGGGAGTAAATATGACAACCGTACGTATCTCAACAAACAGGTGTTGTATAATGAGGTAGGATGAGTAGATTAGTGACGTCACCCTTAGAGGAAGACGTCGGTGGCTAGAGAGGAAGGTTGTGGCGGAGAAAGAGGAGTAAGAAGAAGTGGAGGAGGGTTGGTGCTGCTCGTCCATAGCGTCACCAGCCTGTAATTATGTCATTTTGCACCTAGAACCCACATTAATCTCGGGCAAGGTTATTTACATTGCGGTAGACACTTGGTTGGTTTACATTGAGGCCGTTTATTCTTGGTTTTTGTTTGTTTGTTGTTTTAACGTGGCCATCGAGAGGTTTACATAGCAGCTGTGTATCGTGTTCTTTTTATTTACATAGCCAAGGGGAGATTTACAGAGACCATGTTCACTATTTTTTTTTGTTTACAAGGCCAAGGTGAGATTTACATAGCAGGTATATTAATTTTGTTTACATGGCAAAAGAGACTATGTAACGATGGTTATGTTTACATACTGTAGAGATGATGTTTGTTTACATAGATGCTGTGTTATGTTTGGTGTTGGCGTTAAAGGTCTTATAACGAAGATGCTTCACTTACTTGGTGATATTACGGTGTTTTATATCCTTAACTATTGTGGTTTTGTTTACAGAGCGCCAGTTTATAGAGGTGGGGGAAATCTGTGTTTGTAGCGTACATAGTGGCGGTGTTTTATTGTTTACATAACGGCATTAAAACTGTGTTTGTGTACTTGTAGTTTTTGAAGTGTTAGTTGACTGAGCGGTTCTGAAGTCAAAGGTATAATAATTATTTTATTATTAATTTATATATTTATTTATTATTCTTATTATTTACATTTACATTAATAAATACTCATTATTATATACAAAAATGCTGCCTCGCCATTGATAGTACTGTCGCACAATGTATTAATGAACTAATAAATTCTGGCGGTAAATGATGTTTTAAGCAGGAAATTTTGGGTGAAAATTAGCAAGGTAATCAGCGGTGAGCGGACTAATTATTACCGGCAATTCCTGAAAACCACTAAACGCCACCTTGTGCCTTGAGTTATGAAGTAAAAATCTCATTCCCAATGTCACCTGGTACTGAGCTCTTTAATTGTAAAATAATAATAATAATAATAATAATAATAATAATAATAAAAATAATTAACGTTTTATTAAAAGAGCATGGCAGCCGAAAGGCTGAAAATACACAGTTACGTAATTGGGGAATGGGTCTCTTGATTGACAAATAATATACAAGTAACATAAGTGATACAAATATGATATATGATAACTAGGTGGGGAGAAGCTCAAACTACAGGGCATTTCAACATAGTGACAGTGCAAAAAGTAAGATTTATAATTTTTACAATGGTTGGGACTGGGCTGTTCTTATAGTGATTAGTTCGTGCTCGTATGGGCTGGATGCGGTTGTGGTGTCGAACAGCAATTCTCGGGCGAGGGATCTCGGGTGGTAGTAGGAGCCGGTGTCGAGGATGGTGCAGATGCTTCTCGCCAAATTTGCAGATGAAGTCGTGGTGATGGTCAGTGAGAGCTGAGAGGGTCGGTGTGTTGAGCGCTTCTTGATATGTGGAGTAGGAAGGGGAGAGAATAATCTTGCATGCCCTCTTTTGCACTTTTTCAAGGTGTTTACGTTGTTTGGCATTTAGAGAGGAAGACCAGGTCGGGGAGGTATAGGTGAGCTTGAGAAGTATGAATGTTGAGTAAATACTGAGGAGCTCGGGGGCAGGAACTCCGAGGGACTTGAGTCGGCGGAGGAGGTGGAGACGGAAACTGGATGATTTGACAACTTCACTGACGTGTGTTTTCCAATTTAGTTTGTTGTCTATGGTGACGCCGAGGAGCTTAGTGGAATCTACAACCTGGAGTATGTTGGGACCTAAAGTAATGGAAGGGGGTGGGACAACGTCGGAGGAGAGGTTGATGTGCATAACCATGGTCTTGGTATGGTTGATGGTGACGTGGTTGTTGGTGGCCCAGTTTTGGAGACTGTTCAATAAATCCAGGAGGGCGGTATAATCGGGAGCAGAATTGTTGACACTGATCCCAATGGTGGAGTCGTCGACATATTTCCAGCGAGCAGGGGTTTCTCTTAGGGCATCATTGATAGGCATGAGGAAGCATAGTGGTCCCATCTTGGTGCCATGGGGGACGCCACAGGTGAGTGACTGAAAGGTGGAGACAGCCCCTCGGAAGCGTACAGCTTGGCGTCGGTTACTGAAAAAGTCTGTAAGCCATGGTATAAGACTTCGAAACCCGAGGTCGATAGCTTTGTGTGTGTGTGTGCGTGTGCGTACGTGTGTGTGTATGTGCGTGTGCGTACGTGTGTGTGTGTGTGTGTGTGTGTGTTTGTTCAGGGTCTCAGGGAGGCGTCCGTGGTTGATGGTCCGGTGATCTTGGGAGTAACCGGGGGTGTTAAAGACGGGTGAGTGCGATGTTTGTCGTATCATGAGTTGGCAGGGTAAAACCCACGTCTGTGTCCAGGATGTAAGTTAAAATGAGTTGTGGTTATACCAATAGGTAAGTGAAAAACAAAACACCACCAGATACTGTTAAGAAATACTTACCACAACAGCAGCAGGTAATGTTAAAAACACACCACACCACCAGCAGGTAGTGTAAGAAACACATCACAACACCAGCAGGTAGTGTAAGAAACACACCACAACACCAGCAGGTAGTGTAAGAAACACACCACACCACCAGCAGGTAGTGTAAGAAACACACCACACCACCAGCAGGTAGTGTAAGAAACACACCACAACACCAGCAGGTAGTGTAAGAAACACACCACAACACCAGCAGGTAGTGTAAGAAACACACCACAACACCAGCAGGTAGTGTAAGAAACACACCACAACACCAGCAGGTAGTGTAAGAAACACACCACAACACCAGCAGGTAGGTGCCGTGCGGTTCACAGGAGCGAGAGGTCACACGGCCTCGTAGTTGTTGTGGGCTGGGAGGGAAGAGGAACTCGCTGGCCTCCGATAACCAGTTGTTAGGGTGTTCCTTGGTAGGTGCGAGGCTGGGGAGGTGCTGAACATTACGCCGTATGCGGCGAATACAAATGTCCTTGTTTGCATCTCACTGAAAGATGCCTTATGCTCCTGATGTTCAGATTTTTATCTGATTTGCTTAGCCTACACGTTGTTGGTGCAAGTTTGTGAACCAGGTTGAAAATACGTATTTAAGATGAGATTTCTGGATTTATATCGTTTGACTGATTGTGTATATGATAGCCATCTCCTGTTGCACACTGCTGATGAACACGTTTGGGTCTGTCATGAAAATACGAGACGCTGCCGCTTATGGTGAAGGAGACGCCTCTGTGTGAGCGACTGGCTGAGACGACATGGTCGGGAGTCTGCTCATCTGCCTTGCCCGAGGGCGACACAGGCCTTGAGGGACACACCCACCCAAATAAGTGGCTGCCTACTGCGCCTCAACACCACCTCTCACTCCACACCTTCCTGACCCCTACTCTCTCGTTAAATGGTCGTACAAGTACACACATGTCAGTTTCAGTCCGACCGTCGCCCATACAAATGTGGGACCCCTTGGGACAGCGTGTGTCACCAGGGAAGAGGACCCCACCACCACCACTCCCTTGTTATCATTATGGAAGGGAGTCATCTGTCTCCATTGCTTTCTCCAGTGCCCCCTCTGTAACCCGAGACCAGAGCCATTCACCATTGATGCGCCGCCTGAGTGACGTTGAGGAGGGTGCGTCTAGTGGCCATTAATGCGTCATACTGCGAATCATGACTTCCAGTCAGCTGTGCGCCTTACAACAAGGTACATCGTCTGCCCATTGGTGAGTCGTGTAGCAAGTACGCTGTACAGTTAACAGCATACGTCTGACTTGAGATGCGTCGTATAGTGAAGTACTGCGTCCAACCAAAGTGATTGGTGCAGTGAGTATGTCGTACAGCAAGTACGCCGTTTGGCTAACAGCACGTGGTGCAGTCTGCAGTGTGTCGTGCAGTGTACCCTTCCTCCCGTGTTCTAACATGCACGACTTATACATATTGAAAGGTTGGTGAAGGAGGTAGGTACTTGGGGTGTTCTCCCAGGGTGATTATGTCTAAATACTGTTGTTAGGAGTTACATGAATCAGCTGATATACCTGGTCATTAGCCTTTAAATACTCTAAATATTAATTTGCTCTCGTTTGTGTTAACAGATGCGTTTAGGAAATGTTGTAAATAAGGTAATGGGTGTATCTTAAGTTATATTTTAGGCCGGGAACCTTCTTATGGCTGACACAGGGAGGACAAAGTTCAACACTGAAGTTGTTACCTGGAGTTGTTGCTCTTACCTAGAGCTGTTGTTTTTTCCTCCTAGCTGTTGCTGTTACCTCGAGCTGTTGCTTTTACTTCCTAGCTGTTGGAGTTACCTTAAGGTGTTGCTGTTACCTCGAGCTATTGCTTTTACCTCCTAGCTGTTGCTGTTACCTCGAGCTGTTGCTGTTACCTCGTGCTGTTGCTGTTACATCGAGCTGTTTGTTTTACCGTAAAAAAGCTGTTGTTTCTTAAAGTGAGAACCGTCAGTAAGTACAGTACCTGGGGCAGGAGCTATAGCCTGCAGCAGTCACATGACGACACAGATCACACCCGAGCATGAGGAGCTTCAAGGTGGAGGTCTTCTGACGTCATGGATGGAGTTCAACCTCACGAATATCAACCTCCAGGAAGCTACTTAGAGAAAGAGTGCCTCCTACTTCCCTTTTAGCCAGACAACTGGTCACTTAAAATTGATTCAATTACAAATTACAATCAGTGACGTGATTTTCATCCTTAATTTATCTGGACCAAAGACTTAAATCCCCTCACGCCAGATAAATAGTAATGCTACGATTTTTTTTACATCTTATATACCTGGGCTGTGAGGTGTGTGTGTGTGTGTGTGTGTGTGTGTGTGGCCCCGTGCGTGTTGTATACCTACAGTGGAAGGATACTGTCACGGGGGAGTGGATCAGGTGCCAGTAATCCGTTCCTCGCGTGGCGTGTCTGACCACCAGGGTACACACTATCCACACCACCTTGACGATGGTGGTGTTTCGATTGGTTCCTAGGTGATATGTGCTCTTAGGTGCTGAGTGTTTCTGAGGTGGTTCCTAGGTGCTGAGTGATCCATGGTGCTGAGTGTGCCTAAATATTGCGTGCTGTGTGTTCCTAGGTGCTGAGTATGCCTAGGTGTTGTGTGCTGTGTGTTCCTAAAGGTGCTGAGTGTTCCTAGGTGCTGAGTGTTCCAAGGTGCTAAGTGCTCCGAGGTGCTGTGTGTGCCTAGGTGCTGAGTGTATATAAGTGCTGAGTGTATCTCGGTGCTGAGTGTTTCTAGGTGCTGAGTGTTCCAAGGTTCTGAGTGTTCCAGGAAGCTGAGTGTTCCTAGGTGCTTTGTATTGTGTGTTCCAAGGTGCTGGATGTCTCTGGGTACTCTTAGGATCCGGGTATCCTTTGGCGCTCACTATAAGCTTTACAGAAATATGAATTCAAGACAAGTTTTGCTTCCTTTACAAAGCGTCTCTCGTTGATCTAAACTCTGTAAATATTCACTTTTAGTTTTCCACTTTGAAGACGTAACAGCCAAGGACTTTCTTCTTGTCTGCCTACAAAAGAACTTTTATTTCCCCATCAGTCAGACGGTTTTAAGAAAATTCTCATAACAAAACTAACAGTGAATTTTAACGTGTTTAACTCATGTTGGTGTTGATAATGTGACCTTGCATATTCTAAACTTAAAAATACCTTCGAAGAAAGTTTTTTTTTAACGTGTTTTACCTTCATTCATATTGTGTTTGGTCATGGGTGTGTGTGGAGTGTCGTCACGTAAAGCGTCATGCAAGATAAGTTCATCACTGATTTGGTGTGTAGGAAGCACTGCGTCACCCTCCTAGAATCTCAGTGATGACTTTTTTGTAACATCCTTACCATTCAGAATTGCAACTCATGTGTGGCGTCTCCAATTATATGTTGTGGGAGTGGGGAACGTGGTGTGGGAGTGGAGGTGGTGACGTGGGAGTGGAGGAAGTGGTGTGGGAGTAGAAGACGTGGTGTGGGAGTAGAAGACGTGGTGTGGGAGTGGAGGAGGTGGTGTTGCAGTGGAGGAAGTGGTGTGGCAGTGGAGGAAGTGGTGTGGGAGTGGAAGTGTTGTGGGAATGGAGGTGGTGTTGAGGTGGAAGAGGTGGTGTTGGAGTGGAGGAAGCGGTGTGGGAGTGGAAGTGGTGTTGCTCATCACTGAAGGCTCCGAGCAGGTAAAGTTCACCTTAACTAGTCAGGTGCTTTAATATTCCTTTCTTGGTTAATACTCCTATTTTGATTGAAACTTTACGATGAAACCTTTTGTGCTTCCTCTCAACACTGAAGAGGAAAACCTCGTTACTCTCAGTAGAAAGCTTTATATTTTTGGTCCCTTAAACTCTCTACTCCTTCTTAAGATGTGACGCCGCCTCTCTGGTGAAACGTTATTGTCAAGGTTTAAACTTCCCTTAGTCTTTACCCTTGACTTGTTCGGTGGAGAGGTTATGAGTTAAAGTTGGTGTAAGAACTCCTGAACACCAGCACCATGTTTAGCCGTGACGAGGTGGGCCGCGCCTCACCCACACCCACACCCCCTCACTTACGCGCACCCACTCACCTAACTACTGTATACCTACCCACTTCTTACCTCCTCATCTTATACATTTTTCTTGACATCATAATCTCCTTTTAGCTTCTGTTCAGTGATCGGTGATCCTTCTTCTCCCGAGGTTTTAATAAGTGGGTGGTGTTGATGTGAGTCTTGCCCGTACTCAGTGGTGATTGGATTTTCTGAAGAAACCTCGAAGGTGTCATTGTTCTCGTCTGATGGAGATAGACAACGGGTTATCACAAGAAAATTTCACCATTGAGTTTCTGCCTTTATCGTGCCTTTATCTTCATCACTTCATTCAATCACCTTGACACTTTTTTGTGGTGTCGTCTTATTCCTATTTTGCTTCTCGTTATTCATTCCCTCGTCCACTTTACCATACTTTTGTCTCATTACTTTTTTTCCATAATCGCTATCTTCTCTTACCTTACATTTTTCTGGTCTCTTGAACTTGATTAGTCACTTCTCCCACACACCGGCCAGCCACTTGTGTCTCACCATTGTCTCCCAGCCAGGTGCTCCCTGCCTCAGCCACGCCCTCGCCAGCCATCTTCACGGGGTGCCGGTGCCCTTTGCTTCCGAGGTCGCCGTGCCCTCCAGCACCCACAGCCTTGCTCTTGAGGGACTCTTACTCACACTCGTTCACCTTTAGCGAGCCTTGATCCCCGGTTACTCATCCTCGACCACATCAATTCATTCTGCAGGACACTTCCCACACACACACACGCCCACACCCACGTCCTGACTCACTCTATCACGATATCAGCCAAACACCCGCATTTACTTACCGAAAGACCACACGCTTGTTAGGTTTTCACCCTTTTCCAAACACACACACACACACACACACACACACACCACACCTTATATACCGACGTTTATATAAGCATAGGTACATAATCTCTCATACGTACCCACACCTGCCTGTACCCAAACCTGACTGTACCTACACCTTCCTGTACCCACACCTGCCTGTACCTACACCTTCCTGTACCTACACCTGCTTGCACCTACACCTGCCTGCACCTAAACCTGCCTGTATCTACACTTGCCCAACTACCACCCAACAACTACACCTGACCCCCGCCTCACACCTCCTCACGTAGCCCTCACATGTCCTCTGGAGATAATTCTGCCCATTGCTTACGAGTACCCCAGCCTGCCTAGCCACCACCTTCCCCAGCCCACCACCGTCTGCCCCATCCCACCACGGGTTTGCCCCTCCCCACCCTTCAGCTGCCCAACTCCCGTCTGCCACCCCACCCCTCCACTACAACACCCCATCAACCCCCACCCCCAAACCCTCCAACCCCCAAACCTCCAACCTTTCACCACCTTATTTTTCCGTAGGGACCTCAGGGCGTGCCTGTACCCCAAGCTCTTTGCCCAACATCTCTCTCTCTCTCAGACCACCTACCCCTTACTTACCTCCCACACCAACAGCACGACATACGAGTAACCACGCCACTGCCACCCACACCCCTCCCTTCGACCACATGCGTATCAAAGCATTTATCTGTCCCGCCCACGCATACCTCCCGCATGCTATCCCATCTCAGGCTCCACCCACATCAGCGTCTACGCCCACGCCAACGCCCACACCCACAGTTCCCATACTCATGTTAATGTTCACGCCACCGACTTCCTCCACGACAATACCTACAAACGTTTACACACAAACAATGCCACGCCCAACACCCACTCCGTTGTACACACTCCTCCCTCCCTACTACTCCCCCCTATAAACATCCCTTCCAATACCTCTACCAAGAGTCACAGCCTCAACCACGTCAACGCCCACACCCACCAGTAACCCTGCCATGCCTAACGTCCCCTCAAAATACCTTCATTATTATTCCCAAAGCTCACGACAGACGCCCCTCCTCCCTGCCCACCGCTGACCACCCACGCCCACCCTATAGACGTCACCATTCACATACCTTTCACAAACTTCCATCAGCACCCACGCCCATCACCATGCCAACTCCCACACCCACACTATTGCCCATCCCAACACCCATACTCACGACATTGCCCATCCCAACACCCACATTCACGACAATGCCCATCCTAAAACCCCACACCCATGGCCACGTCGCAGACTCCGCCCTCACTACCATCCCCAACGCCCACACCTCACTGCCGCCCATGTGACTCGTCTGTATTCCTGGATCACCTTCATATAACCTTTCCTCTCTGTTTCTTGTTCTTTTTCTTCATTATCTTCTCCCCCTCCTCCTCCTCCTACCACCTCCTCCCCCTCCTTATCCATGTTCTTCTTTATTTTTCTTGTCTTTTATGTTTAAATTCAGTATTTACTTTAACGCTCGATTTTGTTTATTTGTTTGTGTATGCGACTGTATTGTGTATGTGTCTTGTTTGTTTAAGTTTTGTGTGTGTGTGTGTGTGTGTGTGTACCTCTTTGTTTGTGTATATATGTACGTTTTTTATGTACGTCTCATTTGTGTACGTCTTATGTGTGTTTGTCGACGGTCTTTCTTGAGATAGCTATAATTGGTCTGTGTTTGTGTTCAGTTTTAGTGTGTTAGCCTGACAGTAATATATGATGAGGAAGACGACCATCGCTTGTTAAGGGACTTCAGTTTTGTTTCAGCGTTAACTCCCTTGAATACGATACTGACTTTCTGGTTATAATGTATTAGATTATTAATTAAGATATATAAATCCCTTGAATGTGACGATTTAACCCTTCGAATACGATGAGTTGTCCCTTTAAGTATGATGACGTAACCCTTTAAATACGATGCCAGCCTTCTGAGTAAAATGAATTAGCCCATTAATTTAGATATTGTAACCCCTTGAATATAATGACGTAACCCTTTGAATATGATGAGCCACTTCCTTGAGAACGATAAGCTCCCTATAAATTAAGACAAATTTAGATTTAGGCGTGAAATAGGTAAACACTGGTTTGGAAACAGAGTAGTGGATGAATGGAACAAGTTACCAAATATCATCATTAACTCGAATACGCTGAATAGCTTCAAACATAGGTTGGATGCTTATATGAGCAACAGGGGTTGGGTGTAAACGGGACTGCCCAGTATGGGCCAATAGGCCCGCTGCAGTTTCCTCCATTCTTATGTTCTTATGTTAACACAAACAAACAGACATTAAAAGAGATACTGATGTTAAATGATAGTTCGATAAATAATACGTGACTAAATCGTGTACCAGTTATTATTTACGTGTTGTATACATGATAAAAGAAGAAATACATTTGTCGATAACTTATGTACTACAGGTGACTTAAGCGTGAGTTAACCCGCTGCTTCCAGACAACGTTACATTACTAAATGCTAAAAGTTCTATTGCTGATGTATTTTTTGGCCAAGATTTACAGAGGATATTACTCAGGACGTGTACGTGTTTTCCTAAGCTTTTCCACACAGCTCCTGAACGATTGTGATCATGTAATTGAGACGTAAGGAGTATATTGCGGTTCCAGTTCGTGATATATTCGTGTTCTGAGACGTTTTATGCCTTCTTCACTTGTTATTATTGAGAATATACTGTTTATTTTTTTCCGTACAACTAATATTTTACTACTTTTTATTACCGTCATGATTCGTTTTTATTACAATTATCACGATTTCTTTTGTACTGCGTCTTTCTTCGAGGTCTCAGCCTGGAGAGGAAATACTCGGTCAGTTTTTCCCTCAGGTAAGCAACACCTCAGGTAATAATCGTCTTCCTTCGGCCCTTGTTATGGTGTTCAGTAGCTGGTTGGTACACCTAAGGGACCCACACACCCTCGTATCTCACACCCACCCCCACCTCCACACCTACATGTATCACACTCACCTCCACACCTACATGTATCACACTCACCTCCACACCCACATATATCACACCCACCTCCACACCCACCTACACACCTACATGTATCACACCCACCTCCACATATATCACACCCACCTCCACACCCACCTCCACACCTACAGTACATGTAGCACACCCACCTCCACACCCACGTATCTCTCACCCACCTCCACAGCCACTTCCACACCCACGTTTTCAACACCCCACACTCACTACAACCCACACCTTCAGTCGTCTAAGCCCACCACCATCGTCCCAACCACCCATCACACACAATTCCAGCCACTCCCAACCACTGTCTGTGTACCCTGTCTTCATCCAAACACCTCCCTCCCTTTACTCTCCCTCACTTCACCAGGGCCTCCTACACATCTCCCTGCATCCCCACGACTCCTCTACTCCCCTTCCCTCCCCAAACCCCTGCTTCCCTCACCCCACCCACTGCCGCCCACACACGCAACCCCGCCCACCACCTCCCCACCCACGCAAGCCACGAGCCCCCCCGACGGCATTCCTGAGCTGCGTGGCGTGGCTTTTTGTCTGGATGAGCATCTAAGTTTTTGCCTGACGAGCTCCAACAATTTCATGGTCGGGCGAGGGTTGGGTAATGCCTGGATTTGATTCTTGAGGAAGGGGGGGGGGGGGAGAAGCCCAACACTCTAATATTATAGTTGTTGAGAACTGTTGCTTCACCCCTTGACAACTCAGGTTTAATCGAAATCTTTATTTTTATTTATTTTTATATTTTTGTTACGTTTTTTTTTACTTTTGTTTATTTGTTGTTGTTAGTTTTGGTGTTTTAAGGACGTGTAGTGGATTGTTTCATTATTGTTTTAGTCTTATGTAGTCGTAGGAGCTCATGATGATAATTATTTTTTGAGGTGAAGGTGAGGTGTGTGAAGGTGATGACAGTGATGAGGACTTCCTTCCGCTGCCGTGTGGTGGTGTGGCCGGGAGGTGATAGGAAACTGCGGATGGTGATTAGTATTCTTCTTTTTTATACTTCCTGCGTCGATTATTTGTGCCTCTGATGTTCATTCAGCCCGGTTAAGTCTTTATTTAGAAAGTAAAACAATGGTTGGTCGGGGCGAGGCGAGGAGGAGGGAAGCGGGGGAGGAGGAGGTTAGAGGGGGAGGTGGAAAGAAGAGGGGGGAGGGGGGAGAAGAGGGGGAGGGGAGGAGGAGGGAAGAGAGGTGGGGGGAGAGGTTGGTGTACAAGACAGCTGCGACTCATAGTAACTCAACCAACATTTTGTCTTTTATGATCAGTAAATCATGAGAGTTGTTGGAGAGAACAGCTGTTTGATTAATGGATGATCTTTATATTAAGATCTCTTTGTGTGTATTATATTACGCAAATGTCTCTTCCTGTGAAAGGGAGTAGATGAAAATTGACAAAATGAAGTAAGAAAATAGTTTTGTGCATATTACAGATAAGGTACAGAATGTTTGAGGTTACTGACTATAAAACTATCTCTTTCTCCTACTTCGCTTCTTCTTTCCTCTCTTCTTTTATATAGACATAACAATATGATGTTGTTGCGTGTAGACACTGCGTCGATTTCCATTTTCCTGACCCCTTCACCTGCTGGCCGCACTGTGGACGGCTGACCTGCAGATCCGGTGGTAGTGCGTCTCAGGGCCGCTGGCTGTACCGTACGAGCCGGAACCCATTCATACCGTGGTCGAGTGGGGTATGTGGGGTTAAGTTTCTTGTGCGTGAAGACAAACACCCTTTTGGCAAGGGCTCGACCCTAAGACCTTGTAAACCTTGGCCAGTTCTCCAGCCGCATAGTCACGGCAACGTCTTACGAGAGAGAGAGAGAGAGAGAGAGAGCATTGATAATCCTCAACAAACGCCTTACAAACCACGACAGGTAAGACGTGGTAAGCGCGACCATCGAATATCTGTCGCTGGAACAACCATTTCAGACGTGAGAGACATCCAGCACTCCACCTCCTCAGTCTACCTCTTGCTGAGGCATCCGGCTCTTAGGTCACGCCTTCCTCAGTGGACAAGTTGGTGAAGCCGGAGTGGGTGTCACTCAAGCAAGCGGAGTGCACGAACTAGCCGGTGTTAATGATGTCCAGATTCTCACTTCACGGACCCTGGCTGGTGGCGGCCTCGTCGTATATTAACACTCACCTGCTGAGGTGATGTTATCTTGGTACCTTTGCTCACCCTTAATGGTTCCCAGGTGTTGTTATCTTGGTCATTTTACTCTCCCTTGATGGCTCCCAAGTGTTGGTGTCGTGAGTCGTCAACACTCACCCGTCGGTTGCTTGTTTTTAAACTTTAGTGTTTGAGATTTAGTAAAGAATTATCAATTACTAGGCTGTAGGTGCATGTCGAGGTATGTAAAATATAACCAAGCAGCATGTCAATAGCAGTATGGAGAAAGTCACGTGTAATAAACCAGCATTATTGGGATGGCGGAGTTGGTCTCTTATAATCACAACTTCTGGTGTATTTCTCTTGGTTCCTCAGCTTTTACTATAATCTTTCAGGTGTTGGTACCTGGAAAGCACTGCTTCATTTAATGACACTCATATTCGGGGTCTTGGTACACCAGCCATCGCCTATTGTCCCTCATGTAATTGGCTGAACCATGGGACCTTTACACACACCTTCTGGTCCTGGGGGGAAGGGGGGTGTCCTTACCGTAGAACCTTCCCCTCCCCAACACTCATTTGTGGTGCTCGAGGCGTTTCCCTAACCCCTGCTACCCCAATATTACCTGTCATTCTGGGGTAGAGTGGAAAAGTGACGCCTTAACTCACTTTCTGTGAGGGACCGCCTGTATTATCCTGGTTCCTGCTGATATTATGTTTGTAAGTTTTATTTTTGTATTGGTCACCATGCTATATAATAATTCACGCTGGTCGGTGTTAAATGTTCATTGACTCGTGAGAACAATGATAAATCTGAACGACTTTTTGCTGTTGTGAATGAGTTGAAGAAGTGGCTTCTTCTAACTGCCTCTGGCTCAACATACTCGTATCTTTCCTTAATTGCACAGCTTGATCCCGTAACTAAGATTTTTATCCGAAATAAAACCTGGTTTAGCGAGAGACCGACCGTCCGGGAGATAATATGATACAATTTATAAAATCGTCTTATACTTTCTTTTTCTTATCATTTTCACCCAAACTCGTTAAATAAAACCACACCACTCATAAGCTCTGTTATCTCAACCTTATGTTCTAATGACCATGACTCTCACTGTTAACTCACACAACAAGGATAATAAAAACGGATGAAATCAATAAATGCCTCATAAGACACAATTGTATGTTTAGTGATGGGAAGTACACACAGACGAACACTTGAACTGACCAACTGCTGCACAGATTGATGGTGTTACAACTACAGTATAGAATCGAGGTGTGTGTGTGTGTGTGTGTGTGTGTGTGTGTGTGTGTGTAATAATTAATAATAATAATAATTAACGGTTTATTGAAAGAGCTTGGCAGCCAGAAGGCTGAAAATATACAGTTACATATTTGGGGAATGGGTTTCGAATTACAAATAATATACAAGTAACATAAGTGACACAAATAAGATATATAATAACTAGATGGAGAAAAGCTCAAACTACAGTTCATTTCAACATAGTGACAGTGCAAGGAGTAGTGTTTACTGGGAGTGAATACACTGGTTTATTACAAGTTATTGATAATTTTTACAATGGTTGGGACTGGGCTGTTCTTATAGCGATCAGTTCGTGCACGTATGGGCTGGATGCGGTTGTGGTGTCGAACAGCAATTCTCGGACTAGGGATCTCAGGTGGTAGTAGGAGCCGGTGTCGAGGATGGTGTAGAAGCTTCTTACCAAATTTGCAGATGAGGTCGTGGTGATGGTCAGTGAGAGTCGAAAGGGGCAGTGTGTTGAGCGCTTCTTGATATGTGGAGTAGGAAGGGGAGAGAATAATCTTGCATGCCCTCTTTTGCACTTTTTCTAGGTGTTTACGTTGTGTGGCATTTAGGGAGGAAGACCAGGTGGGGAGGCATAGGTGAGCTTGGGAAGTATGAATGTTGTGTAAACACTGAGGAGCTCGTGTGCAGGAACTCCGAGGGACTTGAGTCGGCGGAGGAGGTGGAGACGGAAACTGGAGGATTTGACAACTTAACTGACGTGTGGTTTCCAATTTAGTTTGTTGTCTATGGTGACGCCGAGGAGCTTCGTGGAATCTACAACCTGGAGTGTGTTCGGACCTAGAGTAATGGAAGGAGGTGGGACAATGTCGGAGGAGAGGTTGATGTGCATAACCATGGTCTTGGTATGGTTGATGGTGACATGGTTGTTGGTGGCCCAGTTTTGAAGACTGCCGGGAGCAGAATTGTTGACGCTGATCCCAATGGTGGAGTCGTCGACATATTTCCAGCGAGCAGGGGTTTCTCTTAGGGCATCATTGATGAGCATAAGGAAGCAGAGTGGTCCCATCTTGGTGCCTTGGGGGACGCCACAGGTGAGTGACTGAAAGGTGGAGACAGCCCCTCGGTACAGCTTGGCGTCGGTCACTGAGGAAGTCTGTAAGCCATGGTATAAGACTTCTCCGAAGCCCGAGGTCAATAGCTTTGTTGATGATTATATTGTGGTCGACTAGGTCGAACGCTTTAGTGAAATCAATGAAGGCGACAGCTACAGACGTTTTTCGTTTCTCGAGATGGCAGTATATGTAATCGAGAAAGCTGACAAGACAGTGAGTGGTGGAGGAAGTTTTCATGTTGCCAAATTGCTGAGGGTCTACGACTCCTGCAATATCAGCATAAGCCCAGTCGAACGCAAAACTTTCACAGACTAGGCTGGGTATTGGGGTGATTGCAATAGGTCGTAGTTGATTTAAGGATTGTGGGCTGGTTGACTTGGGCACTGGTGATACATAAGAGGTCTTCCAGTCAGCTGGGCATCTGGCTTGACTGAGAGAAGCATTGATGATGGAGCATAGGGGTTTAGCAAGCTCCGGGGAGAACTCCTTGAAGAGTTTCACTGATAAGTCAATGGGGGTGGTAGAGCGTTTTAATTTTAGTTTGTCCAGGCGTTTTGCTACTTCAAGTTCTTCTACTAAGTCAGTGGGAAGGGGGGCTGGTAGGTAAGCAGGGAGAGTGGTTGTGTCAAGCCGGGGGAGCGTCTGGCATATAGTAGCGAAATGGTTATTTGTTTGCTCAGCTGCGTCAACATTAGTGAGATGGCTAAGGAAGGGGAGGGGGTGTGTCTTATTGTTTAGTCCACAGAGTTCTTTAAGCTTACCATACCATTGACTGATGTTGGTCTGCTTCAGGTGTTGTAATTTGGTTGGGTAGTGGGACTTCTTTGCAGTGCGTATTTCGCGGATGACTCGGTTGCGAAGGGACCTGTAGCGGATGTGGTCATTGAGATGAAAGGCTCTGTCTCTCTGTTGCATAAGTCTTTTGATCCGAGGTGTGATCCAGGGCAAGTCAGCTGGGTGAGATCTGACGGACTTCTCGGGGAAGAAGTGGTGGTGAGCTTCCGTGGTGGTGTTGGTATAATTTATCCATTTGGTTTCCACGTCATCCACGCTAAGTACTTCAGTCCAGGGATGGTGAACTATCCACTGCCCGAAGAGGCGCACTGCAGAGTCAGTAATCGGCCTGTAGGTCTTGATGTAGGGTCTCTGTACTTGAGTGGGAGTGGCAGCTGGGGACCAGAGCACTGATAAGTGTGTGCTACCCCTGATAGGAGGCATTGGTTGAGGTGGTTGGTACTGGTCAGCTAAGTCAGTTAAGATAAGGTCAAGGGTATTTTGACCGTGTGTGGGGAAGGTCACAACTTGTGATAGTGATAGCTGGTCCTGGATATCAGTGGTGTAAATTTCATTAAAATCCCCACATAATAAATAATAATAATAATAATTAATAATAATTAACGGTTTATTGAAAAAGTTCTGCAGCCCGAAGGCTGAAAATATACATTGGGCATAAATGACTTATTACATACATTGGTGGTTTAACAAAAGCCTTCATTAGAGAAAGGTAAAGGAACATACAGTGAACATACAGATTAATGTAGATGTTGAACAGCAAAAACGTAGTGTAGTAACTCCCTCCCAGATGGTGTTAGGAGGGACCTCACGTGGTGTAGTAGTTCCCTCACAGATGGTGTTATGAGGGGCCTCACGTGGTGTAGTAACTCCTTCACATATTGTGTTATGAGGGGCCTCACGTGGTGTAGTAATTCCCTCACAGATGGTGTTATACGAGTGAGGTGTGGTTCCAGGCCTTCCTATTGTAGACGGATTAACACATCGCTGGTAGTTGGGTCTCACGGGCCGTTATCACTGGGTACCTGGGACCTCACTGTGTGAAAGGTCAACTTGGGTACCACTGTTACTGTTGAGTTGTTCTCACTGACTTAAGCACTGTTCACCACTGTTCACCTCTGTTTAACACTGGTTCCATTTCTTTCCTAAATGAAATAGTAACTTCTGGCGTGAACTTGTTGATATTCCGGTGGGGAGGAGGGTTCAGGGGAGGGAGTTGGTATGGGCCAACATAACAGTTGACCTGGCTGCTCCGAGAGGAGCGCCAGGTACGTCTTGACCCTTCGGTGGTGTGTGTGTGTGTGTGTGTGTGTGTGTGTGTGTGTGTGTGTGTGTGTGTGTGTAATAATAATAAATAATAATAATTAACGGTTTATTGAAAGAGCTTGGCAGCCAGAAGGCTGAAAATATACAGTTACATATTTGGGGAATGGGTTACGAATTACAAATAATATACAATAACATAAGTGACACAAATAAGACATATAATAACTTAGATGGGGATCAGCTCAAACTACAGTTCATTTCAACATAGTGACAGTGTAGGGAGCAGTGTTTACTGGGAGTGAATACACTGATTTATTACATGTTATTGATAATTTTTACAATGGTTGGGACTGGGCTGTTCTTATAGCGATCAGTTCGTGCACGTATGGGCTGGATGCGGTTGTGGTGTCGAACAGCAATTCTCGGACAGGGGATCTCAGGTGGTAGTAGGAGCCGGTGTCGGGGATGGTGTAGAAGCTTCTTACCAAATTTGCAGATGAGGTCGTGGTGATGGTCAGTGAGAGTCGAAAGGGTCAGTGTGTTGAGCGCTTCTTGATATGTGGAGTAGGAAGGGGAGAGAATAATCTTGCATGCCCTCTTTTGCACTTTTTCCAGGTGTTTACGTTGTGTGGCATTTAGGGAGGAAGACCAGGTGGGGGAGGCATAGGTGAGCTTGGGAAGTATGAATGTTGTGTATACACTGAGGAACTCGTGTGCAGGAACTCCGAGGGACTTGAGTCGGCGGAGCAGGTGGAGACGGAAACTGGAGGATTTGACAACTTCACTGACGTGTGGTTTCCAATTTAGTTTGTTGTCTATGGTGACGCCGACGAGCTTCGTGGAATCAACAACCTGGAGTGTGTGTGTGTGTGTACTATAATTTATAGCATTTTGCATCTACATCTATCATATAGGAATCATTTGGAGACTATTTGCGTCTTATACACGTCATAAAACCAAACATAACACATAATGGTGAGAACTCGCAGGTCAGGTGTGAGATCAAGCAGCCAGTGTGTAGTGGTAGGAGACCTGACGCTGACTCCCTTCCCCTTGTTAGTTCTCAAGGTGTGGGTCCCTGCCCGACCGGGACACGCCCTTACAGTATGCTATAATAACCCAAACCATGGACACGCCCCCGGTACTAGTAACACCCTCAGTCCGGGGTTGTTATGTGCTGGGATAAGAGGCCTTGGCGGAGGATTTATTTGGCCCTGTTATTATTAAGAGTGGATGACGATGGTTGGTAGATAAGGGAAGGGAGGTAACGAATGAGAGAGAAATAATTAAAGGGATGAGGAAGGAGACGAGAATGGGAATTAAAAGAAAGGAGAGAGAAATAAGTAATGGAGGCATAAAAGAAATTAGAGGAATAAATAAGGAGAAATAAAAAATGGAGAAAATGAGGGAATGAGAGAGAAACAACAAGAAAATGAGGAAGAAACTGAAAAAAGGAAGACGAAAGAGGTGGGATCATTATTATGAAGAAGACTGAAAATAGTAGATAAAATAACGAAGGGGAAAAAGTCGAGAAGATAATGACGAAGAACATAAAAAAATGAAGATAATGAGGGCGAATTACACCTGACGATATCACGTGTAGAAACAACTTTACGAAGAATAATGGAAATAAATAAAAGAGAGAAGAACGAGTAGACATAATGAGAGAGAGAGAGAGAGTCTATGAAAGAATACTCAATAAATTACTATAAATAACACAAAAATAACGATAAAACGACTTGTCAATATAAAAGAAAGATAAACGAAGGGTGATGACACAAACACCAATAAAATAACGAAGAAAAAACCAATCTAGATAAAGGAGTGATGATGAATAGAAGATTAATGGGAAATTATCATGAGACCCGGGTTCAAGTGGAGTGGGTCCCTCCACTCCTTTCCTGTACCAGGAAGTAGTCAGCCCGTGTCGTTGTCGGTTGATGCTGGATTTTGCAGAGTCAATTGTCGTTGAAGCTTTTGGTAGTTCGTTTTTTTAATTAGGGTTTTGATATATTGGGATTTTGTTTTGATCTTAGGTTTTTTTCAATATTGTTTAGGTTGTTTTTACGTCGATAGTGATTTTGGTATTCATTGGGGATTTCATATTTGTTAAATTTATTGTGGTTTTAGTTTCCCTTTTCACATTTTAAGGTTTTATTCCCGCAGATGTATATGTGAAGGAAATTTTTTTTTACTGTAGTAAGTTCATCAATTTGTGTTATTTTATGTCAGTTTATTAATATTTTAGTCCCCCTTAATAATACATCACATTAAATTCCTCCAATTTCATTATTCCAATTTTCAGTTTTAATTTTATAATTGTATTTATTTTGTGTAAATTTCCAAATACACGACAGGAGATTTTAATTTTCCAGCTCTCGGTTTAAGGTTTGATAATAAGGCGAGAGGACGTGCGTGGCGAATGAACTTAGCGGCGAACAAACTGGGCACGACGTGGTGAGAGTCACCCTTATGGAGACGGCGATAAAAACGAGCCGAGCTTTAACACCTGTGAGCATGTACCTGACGATAAAGGGGTGCAGAGTAAAGCAGGTAGCTGTATATAGTAGGAGTAGTAACAAGGCTAATAAAGTACTTGGGTTCATACAAGGGAGTGTTAGTTACAAGACTAGCGAGGTCATCCTAAAACTGTATCTTGCGCTTGTGAGACCACACCTGGATTACGCAGTTCAGTTCTGGTCACCGTATTACAGAATGGATATAGAATCCTTGGAAAGAATTCAGAGGAGAATGACAAGACTAATCCCGGGCATTAGGAATCTTGAGCATAGAGACAGGCTAAAGCATCTAAATTTGCACTCCCTCGAGAGACGTAGAGCGAGAGGCGACCTGATAGAGGTGTATAAGTGGAAGTCAGGGCTAAACAAAGGGGACATTACAAAGGTACTCAAACTATCCAACCAGGAGCGAACTCGTAACAATGGTTTTAAATTAGACAAATTTAGATTTAGGCGCGAAATAGGTAAACGCTGGTTTGGAAACAGAGTAGTGGATGAATGGAACAAGTTACCAAATATCATCATTAACTCGAATACGCTGAATAGCTTCAAACATAGGTTGGATGCTTATATGAGCAATAGGGGTTGGGTGTAAACGGGACTGCCCAGTATGGGACAATAGGCCCGCTGCAGTTTCCTCCATTCTTATGTTCTTATACTCCTGATTTTTTTTTTCGTTAGGTTGAGTTTGTTCCTGGGAGGACCTGCCTGTTCATTATTGCAGGACTTGTATCTACCTGAAGGACACTCATATTACCTTGTTTACACGTTTGGGGATTTTTTATATAACGTTGAATAAGACGTAATGAGACTTTAATCCCATATTTTAATTCACAGCTCGGACGAATATATATTATTTTAATTGAGAATAAATTTAAAATCATAATAGGTATTCTCTGATAATTTACTTAATGGCTTACGGAGATAAATGATTGTTTAAATCTGAGGTAATTTGAAATGCTTGTCAATACATGTATCAATTTAGCTGGAAATGGTTCTAACATGCAATTATTTTTTTCCAGGTATGTGACGTGAAGGCTTGACTCAGGACGACCAGGATGGAAGGTAAGGTGATAAAACTTTCTAATTTCTTGAAGAGGAACTTTCTAAAAGGAAGATTCTCTGCCTGGGTCCTCCTTCAACCTCTATTATTATACCCCCTAACACTTGGGTCCTGTTCACCCCTTCATTACCACTAACCACACCCTCCCCTTCCTCGTCCCTTACTCCTACCCTTCCTCCTCCCTCACACTAGCCCTTTACCTTTAAGATCTTACCTCACTCCTCCCTCATGGTCCTTATTCTCCCTTTGCCCTCCGGTTAATACATTTATGTTGCCTTATAGCTCTTATCTGATGGGGTTTTCTCCTCAGGGTTCATACCTTTCTCTTACCTCACAGTTCCTCCTTACCTTACAACAGCCCCTCGTTGCCTAATAGTTCTTCCCTACCTCATGGTCTCTCCCTTTCTCACAGTCCTTCCCACTCGCGCTCCCTTCCACATTCAAAAGGGATTTCCTCCTTTCGAAACCCTTATCATGCTCCTTTCCTCAGGTCCTTCCTTCCTTCCATTCATCAACCCCTTCTCGTCCTTTTTTTCCAATCTATCTTCCGTCCCATCCTTGTTTCTCTCCCATACTTCTATCCCACCCATTCAGTTCCATCCACTTCCCTCTTTCCACCCACCCACCGACTTCCCTCCCACTCTTCTTCCCACCCCCCTTGCTGCCCTTCTCTCCCCTGTGTTCCCAAGGATGAGTCCAGGCAGGGCTCCCACAGCTCCCACGCCGCTAATCACGCCGCCATTACCCGCCCCATTTGTAATGCGGTGTGTGGGGGTACGTCGCGAATGCACTCTTGTATATAAGGCCACGTCAGGCCCCGGCCTTGAAACTCGACAAAAACGAAGGAAAAAGACGGGAGAAAAAGTGGACGGCCTTCCCTCCGTCTGCGTCCGGAGTCTCCTCCTCCTCCTCCTCCTCTTCCTAGTCTGTCTTCGTCCTCCTTCTCCTCCTCATCTATCTCTTTCTATACCTCCTTCACCACCATGTTGAGCACCACCACTATCACTTCATCATCTTCGTCGTCTTCCGCGTCATCATCCTCCTCTTATTTTTGCATCCTCCTCATTCTCTCGACTTCCTCTTCCCTCATTTACCCCCATCATCTCCTCCTCTTCCCATGATTTACTCCCCCTCCTCCTGCTCCTCTTCCTACTCTTCTTACTCTTCTTCCTCCTCCTCCTCCTCCTCCTCCTCCTGCCGCTACTCCCTTGTTGACCTTGTACACCATCTTCAACACATCTTCCTCATCTCTCTCTCTCTCTCTCTCTCTCTCTCTCTCCTGTGCCCTCACCACTGCCCTTAGTCATCGTTCACACTCCTTATCCACTTCCTCGTCATCATTCATTCGTCCCTCCTTCTCATCTTTTAAATTATCTCTTATATTCTCCTTCGGGTTTCTCTGCGTTTTATTGCTCATCGTCCGCTTTTTATTTAGGGCCATTATCGTATGTTCCTTCTTATCGATATTCCTCCTCTCATACTCCGCTTTAGCTTTATTCTTTTAACTTAGTTTCTTTCATTATCTTTTCTTCGTTTCATCTCCCTTTAAGTTTCTTGATTACTTGTTTTTCATTTTCATTTCCATCATATGTCATTCATTTTTTGTTTCTATCTGTCCTCAATTCTCGTTTCTCTTATCCTCCTCCTCTTCCTCTTCGTCCTATCTTCTTATTCCTCTTTTGATGATTCGCTATTTTTGTCTCCCACTTTGTTTTTATCTTTATGTGTCTATTTATAACTTTTATTCCATTTTGCAAGTGTGTGTATCCTCATCCACCCCTCCCCTCCCTCCCCTCCCTCACTTACCCATTCGCACGTAATCACCTGTTTTAGTTTTCTTGAACACTTTACAACTGTTATTCTTCTTTGTCTCTTACAACTTTTTTCCCTGTTCTCCACCCACCCACCCACCCACCACCCACCCACCCCACTCGTTTTGCCCCACCCACACGTCCACATGCCATTTCCCATGTTTCTTTTCTCATTGTACATCCTTGATTTTGCCACTTACCTAAATACCTGTTTTATCTCTCTCTCTCTCTCTCTCTCTCTCTCTCTCTCTCTCTCTCTCTCTCTCTCTCTCTCTCTCTCTCTCTCTCTCTCTCTCTCTCTCTCTCTGATCCAGCTCATTACTCTTTCTCCCTTTCTCTTCCACTCCTTTCTCTTTTGCTTCCTCTCTCTCTCTCTCCTCTTCTCTCCTTCACCCACGCTTTCACTCCGACTTGGCCTTCCTCCCCACCTCTTCCACGTCTTAGCTCATTGTTATAGGTCGTTTTGTTTTCTTATCTGTTCTGTTATTGGTCTTTTTTTTCTTATCTGTCCTGTTATTGGTCGTCGTGTTTTATTATCTGTCTTATTGGTCGTCGTGTTTTATTATCTGTCCTGTTATTGGCCGTTTTGTTTACTTATCTATTCTGTTATTGGTCGTCTGGTCTCCTCCTTTATTATTGGTTGCCTGTTAATTATAATCCTGCTCTATCATTGGTTATCGTGATTTCTTAATTGTCTTGATATTACCTTATTGAATTGAATTGATATTGATACTGAAACAGTTTATTTAGCCAGAAGAACACAGATACAGAGTCGATACAAATCATAATATTAACATGGCTGAGCGAGTTGAGAACCTGAGCTCTCTTGTAGGCACCTGATATATACTATTCATTTATCTCAAGGAAGTATTATGTAACATTTAGTATCATCTGGAATAATATAATAGCATGGTGGTAATAAGATCATATCAGAATGTTACCACGGTTATCACTTCGATATTTATTTTATTTATTTATTTATTTATTCATTTATTTATTGTTTTAATCTTTTCCTATTTGCTTAAAACTTCGAGGACGTTGGTTTAATTTATCATCCTCCGAGTTAAACCTCACCCCTATGTTTATTCAAATGTAATCCAAAGAGTGTTAAACCATTGATCTTAATTACACCCATCATCCTAAAGGTACTTCCAAATCATCCTTGTTAAACCATCGTCCTCAGAGTGGTTAAGGTGTCATCACAAACTATAGCTCAAGGACTCTGAGGAGGAATGTTCATTAGCACATATAAATATTCCTGACATCCCGTCCTCATTCCCTTTAGCGTCTCCTAACACACACACACACTCTCTCTCTCTCTCTCTCTCTCAAGAAACACCTGAGTAAATCTTGTACCTTTTTCTTTCCTGTCTCCTTTAATCACTTTATGTAATGTTATAAAAAACTAAAATTTTTAATCGTATTCGGATCTACGCGGACCTGTCACACTTCCACCCCACACAACCCGTCAGTTCCTGTCTGCAAGTCAAGCTAGTGAAATTCCCGTCAGGTACCCGCCCACCCACTCCCAAGTTCTTTACATCAGTCTCCTGTCTGTCTCCTGTACAATCTTTTTTTTCTTTCTAAGTCTCCCTCGTCAGTTGTCGTTTCCTCCGTCAGCCCCACCCACGCCCAGGTCTTTCTTCAGGTTATCCTGGTTGAATCAACTCCCTGTTTACCATTGTTTGTATACCTTCACTGTCTTGTGTACATATTTAGCCACTGAGAAACTTGTAGGTAGAATTTTACTGATTAAATATCCATCCATCCATCCATCCATCTATCTATCCATCCATCCATCCATCCATCTATCTACCTGTCCATCCATCCATCTATCTACCTGTCCATTCATCTATCTATCTATCCATCCATCCATCCATCCATCCATCTATCTACCTGTCCATCCATCTATCTGTCTATCCATCTATCTATCCACCCATCTATATAACTATCCATCAATCCACATTTCTCCTAACTCCATCCCAAGTGTCATGTCCAGTGTGTAGTCCAACTCTCTCACCAAGACTCTCTCCTCCCTTACCTCAGGTCGAGTCTTGTCCGTGTGTCGACGGTGTGGCATTACCGAGTTGTTGTTTAGGTAGGGTCCAGCGCCGAGCCGCCACCCGATGTATCCACACGACCAGTCAGCGTCAACATTGCATAATGGTTATTCTACCTTGAATTGGCACAACACCGATCCAGTGTTGTGATTGTGGTGCAAACCGTTATCCCCCTCCCTCACTCTTTCCATTCAAATCATGCAGTTGTCCAGCATCCCCCCTTTTACTTTACCTCTCCCATTCAGTCGTCCAGCCTTCTTATCTCCCTCTCATGCAGTTAAACAGCCCCTCTCCTTCCCCCTCATGCAGTTGACCATCCCCTCTCTATCCCCCTCTGCTGAGTTAACCATCCCTCTTTTTTCTTCCCCCAATTCATCCGCCTGCCGTTAGTTCATGCTATCTCATTCACTCTTTCTTTCAATGAATCTTTTTCCTATTTTCCATTTTCGTTCTTTTCTATTTATTATCTATCACTACAACCAATGTTGTTATAATCTATCTATCAATAAAATCTATTTATCCGTTATCATAATCTATATCTATTAATATAATTTATCTATCAATATTAGTTGTCTATCTATCAACACCGCCGTCCATCCAGAGAGACGTCGTAAACAGCCTCTGGTGAGAACATATGTCAACACAAGTCTCTGATACGAGGAACCTTGTTGTGTCCATGAGTGATATCCCAAGAAATACTGGAGGTTCCTGGCTGGCCATCTCTCTCTCTCTCTCTACACACACACATCACGTTCTTGCTCATATTTACGCCTTATCATGCCCTCAAGGTCATCACCACCACCTACCCCTGCATGCTCATCTTCGTCTGGGTTGTCCTTTATGATACAGCATCCGTTCGTCCGTCTGTCTCGAGGGAGTTCCAGGCCTCCAACTGCTTCTTTTCTATTTGTCATATTTTCATGTTCTCTATCACACCTGCACACGTGTTATCTTAACCTGATCTGATCTCTTATCTACTGTATGTTGTCATCTTTATCCACCTACACCATCATCTGCGCCTTCTTCACCTGTCCTTACCCCGGCACCTACGTATTCACCTTTACTTGACCCCAGCTGGCACCTGCGTCGTCACCTTCACCTGCTCCCCCTCTCCCCCGGCCACCACCTTCACCTGGTACAAGGCTGAGATAGCTGGCTCATACGTCTGTGTCAGTGAGGCCCAGCGTGGCAACTTACCATTTAATATAGAAAAAAAAGAACGAATGAATACAAACTGCAATTGCACGCTTGTGTTGTGATATATCCTATTAAGGACTCACACACGTACTCAACACGCCGAGAAAACTTAACAAACAACACCATTTTAGTATTTTATATCAACATGAAATTTATATATTATTGTCTTGATGTAAATATTTAGAAACTCCTGTTTGTTTTTTCTCGTGTATTCTCTTGGTTTTCATTATTGTAGCTTAAATATTCGATAATTAGGAGGGAGGTGGAGGAGGCTTCGTTGACACCCCGCTCTGGTTTGGGTGAAGTTTTGTATCGCGTTATGGGCTATGTAAGTCCTTCCTTCTGTAAAGTATAATACTTATTGGTAGGTATATACATACAGTCGTTATACTCAGTAGTCCAGAAGCCCTGCCCCACAGGAAGTAGATAAGAATTCTTCGACGACTTCTAGGTATTTGTTTCTTTACAACACATGTTCAACGAGAGGACAAAAGCTCATACGGTGACAGAATCTCTCATGTACAGCTGCGGCAAAAATATCCTCAATAAATTGGCATGATTTGTAATGAGAAACACCGCCTACCAGCTGTAAATCAATCACATATATTACCCATAAATAGATGCCAGATATTGCCCAAATGCCTGAGGAATTTGGGGGATATGTTTAGATGTTTTTAAGTGATAGCACGACAGACTCCCCCAGTGTGGTGCTACTCCCGGTCAACATGGCAAGGGTTGGGTTGTAAACAGTTGCCTTAAGGTTACCCCATAAGTAAAAGTCGAAAGTTGTAAGGCGTGGAGACCTTGGTGGCCTCTCGATAGGACCTCCTCGGCTGTATCCCTCTGGCTAAGGTCTCTAACACGCGAGAGTAACACCTACGCCTTATCCTGCGGGGCTGTGGACGCGTGTACATCATCTACTGTCTTTAATGGAAACTAAAGATCTGTTCGTATTTCAGTCTCTTAGGGCAGAATTTTTGGACAAACCTGTATGTGAAGTGAATTTGTCACAAACAGGTGAACTTTGCTGTTGTTTTGGCCAGTGTAATCCGCTTCTTTTTACAATGTATTGGGCCAAGACACAAATACAAACATAATATCTAGGAATTTATGTTTTTGCTAAATGTATGTTATGTAGTTTTGATATAAATTCAAATACATCCTAGTGTAATTTTCGCCTTTTTTTCGATTTTGAACTTATTTTTTGTCGTCGCCAAACTTAGACACAATATTTTCAACTTTTAATTAAAAAACCCCCACATATTATCAGTATGATGGTCTCATAAATCAGCAAAATTTCTTTCACCTTTCAATCTAATTTTTCATTAAATTATTTATGGTGACGTTGCAAATTAACCACAAATATATTTTCTTCGCCTTAGGCCCAAAAGATGATGAATTTAACATTTCATTACCCAATTATTCGTCCTCAAAGAAGTATTTCCTCTTCCTTGGTGATAATTGCCTCTCTATCATCCCTTCGTTCCCCCGACCTTTACATAGAGATAAGGTGTGCTCGCCGTACATCCTTGGCTGTGAGGTTAATGCAGGTGACAGAGATGGTCGTTGTAGGTGGGTGGTGGAGGTGAACAGTTTTGGTGGGTGGTTAGTGGAGGTGAACGGTGTAAATGGGTGGTAGAGGTGGATAGTGCAGGTGTGTGGTGGAAGTGGATAGTGTAGGTGGGTGGTGGAGGTAAAACGTGTACGGTACATGGGTGATGCAGGTAGGTGGTGGAGGTGGTGCACGTTGGTGGGTTACGCAAGTGGATAGTAAAAGCTGTTTTTTGTTGATGATTCATGCAGGTGGGTGACGTAAGTGGATAGCACTGTGGGGGAGGTTGGATAGTGAAAGTAGGATTACTAAAGGTGGGTAATGTAGAAAACCGATGAAGTTACACAGTAGAAGTAGACAAAAGAGATGCACAAAGGGGTTGAGGAAAGGCAAGTGGATCTGTTGTTTACTTCTGACATGAAACCGAAGTCATAGGTAACCAACGAAGAGGAGAGAGAGTTTGTCTTGAAGGTTACGTTGAGGTAATTTAATGAAGTAAGGGACATGGCCAGGGAAGATGTCAGCTGTGTGTTGGTGATGATTAATTCAACATAAATCTATTTGTGACTTCTCCAGCGGTGCTAACTAGTCAACCTTAAATCACGTGGTGGTGGTGATTAACACTAAGGGGAGGTGTTTTACGTGTTGACGGATGCTAATTAACATGAGGCGGATATTACCTATTTGCAAGTTATATTTTAACATATTAGGAGGAGTGGCATCCGCTATCTGGCTAGTAGTTAACATTAGAGGGGTGTGCCTGCCGTTAACTGGTAATAACTAACATGGAGGGGTGTGTCACTTATCTTGTGGTGATAATTAACATTCTCCCGGTGGGTCGAGCCTGCCTGGGTGTGTAGTCATCCTCCCTTGTATGGCACTTCTTCACCCACCTTTCCCTTTCACGCCAATCTGCTTTCAAATGTTTAAAACCCGAAATAAATCTCTTTTCCGTCTCCCTCATTTTTTGGAAACTGGTCAGGTGATTTTTTGTTGGTTGGATCCGTCATTTGGAGAGGGAAGGCCATTGTCAAAAGTTTTTAGAGCTGTTGTAGAGATAAATGAATAGGAGAGTGGTGAGGGCGGCAAGAGTGGTCCGCCCGGGGCTGGAGATGGTCGAGTGTGTCCCCCGCCCCACCCAGCCACTCCCGCTGCCCTCTCACCCCGCCCACCTTTACCGCCACAACCTCCACTACCCGCCACTGCCACTACCCGCCACCACCCAAGTCCGCCACCTGCCGCCCCCATCACAACCTACAGCAAGCACCACCACCTACTAACCTTACCACCAGTTTCCCATACCACCAGCTTCCCTTACCACCAGCTTCTCATACCACCAGCTTCCCTTACCATCAGCTTCCCTTACCACCAGCTTCCCATACCACCGATACCTCCCCCTTTTTTTGTTCACTCCACCAACAGGATATTACTTTAAAACTGGTCTTCCCCCACCAGAGCAACGTGGCTCTTACTCCCACGGTCTTTCCCTCTTCTGTACAACATGATTATCTATCTAGTTACATTAAATCATGTTAAATTATCGAAATATAATTGTCGATGACCTTTGTTCTGTTTGTTCTTGAAGGTTTTACTGTTATACTGCCAACACAACCTGACCTCCATGAATGGTGTATATCTCCACCACCACTATCTCTACCACAGTCACCAGCAGCCTCCATCATCACCAACTTGCAGCATTAACCAGTCCTGTCCAGATACCAAAGAATGATTTACGAAACATAAATTTAAGTTAAAATTAATGAATAGTTTTGCAAAAAAAAAGAAAAGAAAATTGTGCAGTTAAATTCTTGTATAATTTTAATCAGTATTTCCAGGGAATATTTTATGTAAATGGTCCGTAATTTCCTGTTCTTTATTTCGGAAATACTTACTGACTTAACGTAAGATGTATTTATTGCTTTTCTATAATCTCCTAAAGGTTAACTCGGTCGTCAGATACACGGAAGACACTCACTGAATTATTGTAGACTGTGATGCGTCGTTCTGTGGAGACGAGAACGTTCTGTACAACATACATGAACCAAGACGATGTAGAGGATTCACTGGTAATCGTGTTCCTGATCTCTTGGTATATCCCCCATTGTGTTACCTTCCTGGTGTCGAGGCATACAGTAGGTGTTTTTCTCTGCAGTCTCGTACTCCGCAGTGGCTGAGTAGGGTGTGGACATCCTTCTCCGATCCTTCCAACTGACCACCATTCCTGTCTGCCTGCTTACCTACCTGTCTGCCACTCCTACCTGGCAGTCTATTGCGTCGGGCTTCCCACTCCCGACAATCCGATGCTTACCACCTAATCTCCTGACGACGGCCTCCTCCTCCTCACCTTCTGTTCTGAGCATCACCTGAACGTAGTGTATACCACAAATTCTCTCTAGACACGTTGCCCTCTACACCTCACGCCCGTTTTACCTACGCCCACTACACCCTTGTCTGCCGTACTCCACGCCCTCGTCTTCTGAATCCTCCACGCTTTATGGACCCCACATCAGCTGTCCCCACGTCTCTTCCACCCCACGCTCCTCACAACTCCACTCCCACTAGTAACAACCCCATCCTCGTTATACCCTCACTCCCCTGTACCCATCCACCCCCAACTCCACGCCTGCCGCGCGCCCACCACTTCATCACACCCACGACGCTAACACACCCACCACACCACCGCGCCACAACACCGTTTAATTACTGCTTGATCCTGCGACCTTCTCCCTGGCTGACGCGACGACCGACTTTCTCGCTTTGTGTGTGTGTGTGTGTTTGTTGGATATTGTGTGTATATATGTGGATGTGTGGATGTATGTATGTTTACGTAAATGCTTGTATATATATATATATATATATATATATATATATATATATATATATATATATATATACCTGTACTATATATATTTTTTTTCTATTTGAGTCCTTACGTTTTTTTTACCTCCACATCTTCCAGTACTCCCATCTACATAACAGGAAGAGCGTCACCTGCCGCCTTCACCTGTAATCATAAAAAAACACACCTTTGCAGAAGTCATTACTCTCCAAACATAAGAACATAAGAATGGAGGAAACTACAGCGGGCCTATTGGCCCATACTGGGCAGTCCCGTTTACACCCAACCCCTATTGCTCATATAAGCATCCAACCTATGTTTGAAGCTATTCAGCGTATTCGAGTTAATGATGATATTTAGTAACTTGTTCCATTCATCCACTACTCGGTTTCCAAACCAGCGTTTACCTATTTCACGCCTAAATCTAAATTTGTCTAATTTAAAACCATTGTTACGATTTTGCTCCTGGTTGGATAGTTTGAGTACCTTTGTAATGTCCCCTTTTTTTAGCCCTGCCTTCCACTTATACACCTCTATCAGGTCACCCCTCGCTCTACGTCTCTCGAGGGAGTGCAAATTCAGATGCTTTAACCTGTCTCTATACTCAAGGTTCCTAATGCCCGGGATTAGTCTTGTCAGTCTCCTCTGAATTCTTTCCAAGGATTCTATATCCATTCTGTAATACGGTGACCAGAACTGAACTGCGTAATCCAGGTGTGGTCTCACAAGAGCAAGATACTGTTTTAGGATGACCTCGCTAGTCTTGTAACTAACACTTCTTTGTATGAACCCAAGTACTTTATTAGCCTTGTTACGAGCAAAAACACATTGTTTACTTGGCTTAAGGTTCCTATTTATCATTACTCCTAAATCTCTCTCGCAGTCGGATTTCTCTATGGCATCGTTGTTCATCTGGTATCTGGTTTCCCTGTTTACATCTCCTATACTGAGTACTTTACATTTGTCCACGTTGAATTTCATCTGCCATTTTTCAGACCATTCGAAAATTTTTTTTAGATCTTCCTGTAGTTTTGAGGAGTCCTCGTCAGATTTAATAACACGTCCTATTTTAGTGTCATCAGCAAATTTGCTTATGTTGCTGTCTATGTCGATATCTATGTCGTTTATGTATATAATAAATAATAATGGTCCAAGTACTGAGCCTTGGGGAACTCCACTTGTGACGTTGCTCCAATGGGACTTAGTGCCATTAATGCTCACTCGCTGTTTCCTGTCCTGTAACCACGCCCTAATCCATTTAAGGATATTACCTTTGATGCCATGTGCTTCTACCTTTCTAATTAGTCTTTCGTGGGGGACTCTGTCGAAGGCTTTGCTAAAGTCGAGATATACCACATCATAATTGTGCCCCTCGTCCACCGATTCGAAAACTGATGAAAAGAATGTTAATAGATTAGTTAGACAGAACGTCCGCTTGTGAAGCCATGCTGGGAATCATTGATCAATCGGTGCTTCTCCAGGTGATTTCGAATAGAGTTTGAAATGATTGCTTCCAGTAATTTGCCTACTATTGATGTTAGACTGATTGGGCGGTAGTTAGAGGATAGTGATCTATCCCCCTTCTTGAAAATTGGTATTACATTCGCTATCCTCCAGGATTCTGGTACTACACCTGTTTTTAAGGACATGTTAAACAACTTTGCTAAGGGCATACTAAGCTCTTCCTTACATTCCTTTAATACTCTGGCAAATATCTCATCGGGACCAGGTGACTTATTAGGCTTTAGTTTGTCTATTTGCTTACTAACATCGTTACTAGTCACTACTATCTCGCTTAATTTGTTTTCTTCACTATCTCTGAATAGAGTCGGTGCCCCGGGTATCATGTTTAAATTTTCGGTGGTGAAAACTGTTGAAAAATATTTATTCAAATTATTGCTCATTTCTCTATCGTTATCAGTGAGCTCGCCGGTATCTGACCGTATTGGTCCCCCGCCACTAAACGACACACATTTATTCCCACTGCGAATAATGATTGGCTGTGAGAAGTGTGTGATCATTTGGAGGTAAAATTTACGAAAACAAGATTTTTAAATAATCTTTGAACCCAATAATGAATTATTAAATTTGAGAGAAAATTGTACCGTTTATTGTGTAAAAATAAATGACCTGAGCGTCCCACTCCTGGAAGAGAAGGGCGGGGTATTGGGGAGCTAGTGGCAGGAAGGTGTGGTGAAGTGTTGTGTATGAGTGTATCGAGCTGCCGAGTGTGTGTGTGTGTGTGTGTGTGTTTTATATTATCATAAACATGTAAAAGGTAGACAGGAATGCCAATGACATAATAGAAAAGGAAGACGAAAATTAATTACGGTAATTAAAACAAAACCAGTCATTTATGTTATCGTCTAGAAAAAAAAAATAACCGTTCATCAAAAAATAAAGCGCGACTTTCATTCATTAATAAAAAAGGGAACTACAATCACGTCCATTACAAAAAAAAACACGATTGACATTAAATATAAAAGCAGGAAACACATTCACGAAAAAACCCAAGATTTACGATTATTAAAACTTGCCAAAGGAAACAGGATTATCATCCAAAAAATACAAACAGCGCGAGATTTAAACTTCCACAGTGACGTGAACTAGGGATTAAGACCTTCCATTTACCAGCGAGGAAGACCCGCGGCCCTGAATGGAGTATAATCGTGATCACAGGTTCCTTACAATGGCTTTGTATACGGCATCTAATTGACATAAAAATCAATGACACTTTCAGCTTAATTGGCGTCGGGTTGGTAGACGTAATGAATCACCAAGGGAGCAGACCATTGTGCACTTGTCGTGGTTACCGTGTTGGTCGTATGGTGGGGGGGAAGGGGTGGTGGCTGTTGAAATGAAGAGGGAAGGGGGTGAGGAACAGGGAGGGGAAGAGGAGAGAAGGTGGTGAGAAGAAGGAAGGAAGGGTGGAAGAAGGTGAGGAAGGGAGAAATGTGGAGGAGGTGAGGAAGAGGGGGATGGGAGGAGGAAATGGGTGAAGAAGGGAAGTGGAAGAAGGATGGGAAAGGAAAGTAAGGGCGGAAATGAAGCTTGAGGTACGGCCTTGGGGGTAGAAAGGGTAGAGATGCCGTTGTGCTGTGCTGATAATAGTGTTGGGTGTGGATGCTGTTCTTACTGTTACTCATGCTGTTGGTGAGTAGGGATGTCGATTGCCGTTGACTCGACACCGTTGTTGCTGTTAGCGTTAGTAAAACAGTTACAGCATGACGTTGTATCAGAGGCAGTTGGCGCGACTCGTAACTCACACAAGTAAATATCCTATAACCAGTACTGATCAATCTTGTCGCCCCGCCTTACTGAACACACAGCGGCCAGACGATGGTTCCTTGGATGCACACACACACACACACACACACACACACACACACATACTGTATACTGACAAAAAACAACGAGAGAGAGAGAGAGAGAGAGAGAGAGAGAGAGAGAGAGAGAGAGAGAGAGTATAGCGACGATGACGTCACTGAAATTCACCTTAATAGCCCATCCGCTTTCCCCTGGGTGGGTCCTGTCACATGTATATTATGAAGTTGGGGGTCTTTAATAAGCGACAGGGTCTTATACGAGACCCTGTAGTCTTAAGTGAGCCGTCCAGATCTTTTAATAAAGCCAATAGGGTCTTCAGCGAGTCACAGCGTTTTTCAAGATCCTCTCGAGGCTTAATTGTTTTCAGCCATAGCGAAAACCTGTTGTATTATAGTACTGTGTGATGTGTTTTGAAGACCTCATCAACGGGATTAAAGTCAGAGAGCGGTGCGTAGGGCGTTGAGAGAGAAGGGAAAGGGAAGGAAGGAGAGGAAGGGGGAAGGAGAGGGTGGGAGGGGCATGGGGGACGGGAGGGAGTGACCAAGTACAAACGGGACATGGGGAACAAGGGAGGAGGTGGGGTGATATGAAGTAGGGGGTGTGAAAGAAAGGGACAAGTCAGATAAAGAAGAGGAGAAATTGACATGAAATGGAGAAACTGTCGAGAACAAACATGAGGGATTGAGAATGAGCGGATTGGAAGAGGGATAACAGGAAGGATTGGAGGTGAGATGAACTTGAGGTAAGGACGAACATGGGTGATTAATATGAGGGTGAGTGTGAGGAGGAGCAGGGTGAGAGAGTCCAGGGAGGAGAATAGGGTGAGAGAATCCAGGTAGCAGAAGAGTCGAGTGAAAGAAGCCATGGGGAAGGAGGAGAAGGAGGAGGAAGTCCAAGGTGGTAGGAGGGTAGAGTGAGAGGCACCAGGGTGAAAGTGAGGAAAAATAGTGTGATTATAAAGTTAGGGTGATAAGTAGGAGTGGGGGGGGCAACGTGAAAGGTCAAGTTAGGCTGAGGGGAGAGTAAGTAATGGCTCCTACTGAAGATAGCCCAAGTATGTGTCGTGGTGCCCCAGCCTCCCTCCTGCACACGTACAGTGGCAAGATTAGTAAATTCTTAATAATACTTTTACAATAGATTAATAGCCAAGTTCATCGGGGGGGACGAGGTAGGTTAACCTCTTGATTACGATGATAACCTCCTAAGCACAGTGAATTGGTCCTTTGATGAAGATGTTTTAATAACTTGAGTACAATGCCTCAACACACTGAAACCAGCTAATGCAATATTTTCACTTTGCCTACGATGTTTTAACCCTCTATATAATATATCTTAACCCCTTGAATACGATGTTTTAACCCTTTGTATACAATATTTAAACCCTCTGAATACGGTTTTAACCCCTTGAAAGTGAATGGCATTGTATTCAGAAGGTTATGTCATCGTATTCAAGGGGCGTTACTGTCAGTAGCATTTGTTCATTGCGTCAGTATCTTAAGTGCTAATCCCATGTATCTATTAAATTATGTATACGACGGCGCACCTGTTTGTACGTGCTCGATCACCTCTTGATTTATGACAAGGTGTAGGAAGTGTAAAAGCATCCATCTGAAGAACTCGTAGGTCGGGAGAGGTGACTTTTACCTGCGCCTCCCACGATCACCAGGTGTGTCGGAGAGGTGCCCGGATGAGAGCAATTATCAGGAATTTCACGGATTGGAACAACAAAAACAAGGTGAGAGTGGAGTGGTAAAGAAGTGTTAAAACCTTAAGTCTTCTCTTACCCAGACCTCAGGTTTTGCTTGACTTTGACGGAAGTGGTGGCGCGTTGGGGGGGTAGTGTGGTGGTGTTGTATTGTATTTGTGAAGTGATGTAGTGGTGGTGTTGTGTTTGTGAAGTGATGTAGTGGTGGTATTGTGTTTGTGTAGTGTGGTGGTGATGTAGTGGTGATGTTTTGTTTGTGTAGTGTGGTGGTGATGTGCTGTGGCGTGTTATGGATACAGTGTAGTGTGGGCGTGATATGGATTTGGTATAGTGAGGTGTGGGTATGGTGTGGTGTGGGTATGGTGTGGTGTGGTTGTGGTGTCACTGTGTTTGTATACTGTATACGTGTTGTGGTGTGGTGGTGACGTAATGTCCTGGTGGTTTAACGGGGACCACGATATAAGAGGGGTGAGCGTTGCGTTTCGTCACGGACAATGTGGTGATGTGACAGCACTTTTCTCAGGCGGGAATTATCATGCGTATTTTAATGTTTTTCCTCCCCTGTCAATTGCCAAGCAGCATAGGCGTCACCTAGGTCATGTATAAGTTAGATTGACTGTCTGTCTGTCTGTCGCTGAAGCCATAGTGAGTACTAGTTTTACCAAGTTGATTATAAATGTATTTTTGTGTTAATTGAGTCGTTTGGCTGCTAAGAGAGAGAGAGAGAGAGGCCATTGTACAAGTATATACGAAGTTCAAAACTATACGAAACGCACTTGAGCTACAACAGCGACATCTATGGGTAAACAACCACCTCAGAGACTCATTCCAGTAGCTCGGAGTCTCACGGGTGTAGACATACTGTACTTCTGTTCGTGACTATGGATGGTTGAGGGAGTATGCTTAATTTGTCGTCAAATGGGAAGTGTGTGTGTGTGTGTACACTTTTTATTTCCACAGTTAATGTATTACTCTCTTGTTTATTTATCATCATGTTTGTTTTATTCATTGATTTTGTATTCATATTTCATTCATCTTTTTTTTACACTACAAAGAAACAGCCAAACAAGGAAAGAAATCAACCCAGACGAAGAGAGAGACAACACGGGATGTTCAGTTCACTCTTACACAAGATGATGATTAACACAGAATGGACTTGACCCCCGCCTGCCACTTCTGCAGGAGAGGCAGCTGGGGAGCAACCCGCTGCGCCCGGTCATGATGGGGTGAAGGGTGAGAGAGAGAGAGGGAGGATGTGTGGGTGGGTGGGAGGGAGGGAGGTAGGGTGGGTGGGTGGGAAGGAATGAATGAAGGAGGGAAGGAAAGGAGAGATTATCGAAGGAAAGAAAGGAAGGGCGGACGAACAGAGGAAGGAGGAAGGATGGACAAATGGAGGGAGAAAGTGAAGGGGGGTTAAAGAAAGGAAGTATAAGTAACTGGGGGAGGGAGGGATAGAAGGATAGATAGAGACCGGGGTAAATGCATCAAGGGAGAGAGAGAGAGGAAGGGATGTGGGAATGATTGGGAGGGAGGGAGGGAGAACTAAGGAAGAATATTGAGCAAGCGAACATATGAATGAGGAAGGATTCAAGCTTAATAATAGAAATAATAATGATAATAA
>NW_024715228.1:5979816-6126371 GCF_018991925.1 Homarus americanus
ATGGGTCGTTTTCTCCCCTCCCTCCCTCCCCTCCCCTACACCACACACTCTCTCCTCCCTACCGATAACCTCGCTCTCTCCCCTACAACCTACTCCACTCTTCCGTTTCACAATACCTCCACTCTGCCACTCTCCCTCTACGCTCCACTCGACATCTTTTACTCTTAGGATATGATCAAGTGTGTGTGTGTGTGTGTGTGTGTGTGTGTGTGTGTGTGTGTGTGTGTGTGTGTGTGTGTGTGTGTGTGTGTGTGTGTGTGTGTGTGTGTGTGTGTGTGTGTGTGTGTTGTGAAGGTTTAATGTTTGGCAGTCAGGCCGCAGTGTTGTGTAGTTTGACGTTGTAGGAGTGTGAAGTGTTGAAGTGGAGTGAGTGTTGTGTAGCATAGCGAGGTAGTAGTGTTGTGTGGTATTGTGTAGAGCAAGAGTGAAGTGTTAAGAAAGAGGCCCCGGGTGTAGGGCTTCTGTGTAGACTGAGCTATGAGCTGGGTGTAGGGAGGCCCACTCAACAAACACTCCGGACACTATCACACACACAAACCTGCCCGTACACAAACACCCTTGCCCACTCCTCCTCTGGTTAGACCAAATAAAAACACCACCTCTTTATTGACTGTAGGAAAAAATATATGATCAGTCCTTTTAATATCATTGAATTTTTTAATATAAATATATATTTTTTTTTATCTTTAAACAGATTTTGTTATCTAAAATGAGTTTCAAATGTGGACTACAGTTTGACGTTTCAGTTGATGTCCGAAAATGGTAATTTACCTTAACAAAGATGTTCACATTTTTACATAAACCTATAGACATATTTAACATATTAAATGTACACAGTAGAGTGGTCTTTGGAGATTTGCCCGATATCAGTGCCCAGAGTTGGGTACCACTTGGAAGATTCGACTCGAAATTAATATAAAGTGTCAAGTGTCACTTTGGAGATTTCGTTTGAACAGTCATGTGTCACTTGGAGACAGACGACAGTGTTGACGTGTCATGGTTCTTCCCTTGGCTGGTCTTCTTCGCCTTCATGCACTCCAATGGTCCACAATACAGTCGGTGCCACATGATTAGGCAGCCTCCCGTGTGACCACCACTGTGTGGCGTCTTTGTCTTCACCATCTCCCTTCAACTGGTCCTCATCCTCCTGCCGGCTGTGTTGATAGAGGAGAAGGTGTCTTGTCTTCACTAACGGCTGAGCTGTGTACTTTTCACACCTGCCTTGTTCCTTCTGTTGTCCTCTTGCGTGTGTGTGTGTGGTGATGATCCCTCGCGTCACCATCTTCCTCTTGCTCTTGTCATTTTCTCAGTTTGTATTTCGTTGTTTCTTTTATACTATCGTAAGTAATATTCTCTCTCTCTCTCTCTCTCTCTCTCTCTCTCTCTCTCTCTCTCTCTCTCTCTCTCTCTCTCTCTCTCTCTCTCTCTCTCTCTCTCTCTCTCTCTCTCTCTCTCTCTCATCGTCCAGTGCCACACTCTTCCTCGTTACCATAGTGGCGTTCCTGTCACAGTGTTTTAATCACAACCCCGGAAGCTCCTTCCTCTAGTAGTCGTAGTACATTCAGTATACGTCCCAAGTCAGTCCACTGTTTCACTCACGTAGCTTCAAAATAGTCCCAGCACCAGCTTTCCACTCGCGTAGTCCTACAGTGGTCCCAGCAACAGCCCCCCCCCCACCATGCTGTCATAATCGTAGCATCTCTCGCTCTTGTAGTTTGACAAGCGGTGCCAATGGTTGCCTTAAGCCCCGCATCGGTGCCACTAACAGGAGTAAGGTGGCAGCTGTTATCGGAGGGGCCGAGCGGTACGGTCCAGCGCCTCGTGTTTGATCACTGGTGCTCCCACTGCTGAGTAATGGTGAGCGACTCCTGCTGCCGTCGCCCAGTCATCTGCTGTTACTGCTGCTGTAGTCCTCAGAGCAGCATCATAATCATCACCACCACCACCACCACCACCACCACCTGAACCAACGCTGGCAACGGGAACTAAATTCACTCTTTTACGTTGATCTAAATTCGTTCAGTCCTCTGCTACCGCTGTCGCAACCGGAGTCGACACCAACACCTGGCGATTAGTGTGTATCTTAACGATAACTAGACTGTCTTATGAGACATTCTTATTCCCATTTGGTTCTTATTATCAACATTCTTCTCTTCGTAAATTATCTTCCCCTTTTTCCTTTTCTCCTCCTCACCTCTTCCTTTCTTCTCCTCTTCCTGTAATCTCATCCATTTACATCATCATGACGTTTTTCCGTAATTACCCAACATAAATATTCCTCACCCTTACCCTGATGCCTCTTACACTCCCCATGTTCTAATATTCCTCACCCTTACCCTGATGCCTCTTACACTCCCTATGTTCTAATATTCCTCACGAAGCTTCTCCCTTTAGAAAAGAAAATATCCCATTATCTGCCTATATACAGATCTCATTTCTCTCCCATATAACGGGTCAGATTCTTATAATACCTTAAAACAAAATTACTACTATCTTCATTCATCTATAAATCTGTTAAGTAGCTTCACCCACCTCGACACCTATACCCTAATCCTGTACCTCACTGCAGTATTCAGAGGTCAGCCTAATATACTTCCTGGTGCATCTACAGTGCAGGTATCAATAAATAAGTCTAACAACATTGGTTTATAACTCAGGATAATATGGTCTTTAGTTATATATCAAGTGTAATATAACACTATAATAAAAATCTTTTTTTTTTACTCTTAGTATTTTGTAGGGAGAATTTGTTTATCTCTCGAATATCAGTAAGAGAGAAATGAGGAGAAATGTTATATTTCCTTTTAGTTTTGAATAGGGGTATGTGTGTGATGGGAGTCAGGTGTGTTGAGATGCTCACCTGTATCCTCTGTTCCTCCTACCCTCTTACCTCTCCTACCACACCTGCCTTCCTCCCACATCTGCCTTCCTCCCACACCTACCTTCCTCCCACACCTACCTACATTCTCCTTCACATATCCTTCTCTCTGACTTACCTTCCTCCTTCACCTACCCTCCTCCCTTATCTACCCTTACATATCATCCTCCTTCACTTACACTTAATATCTCTTCTACTCCACCTCACATCTGCCCTGTCTACCTCTCTATCTCGCCTACTTTAAATTACTCACCTACTCCACCTTACTCACCTACTCTACCTTACATATCTACCGTACCTTACAAATTTATTCCGCCTACCCATCTACCCCTACCTGCCCCTCGCCGCCGTGTCTTACCAACCAGCTCATCTACTCGACCCCTACATTTCTCCTCCTTTCCTTCTTCCCTTTCTTTGTCTCCCTCCTCCCCTCCCCTCCAACCCCTCCTCCTCCTCCCTTTAATACACACAGGCGTGCTAACTCGTGATCACTCTACCCTGACATTATTTACCTTCGCCCAAATTATCAACATTGACATAGTGGTTTAGCAAGTCGTGTCTCACCCTACCTAAAATATTTCCCCTGTGTTTTTCTCCCATATGTCATGTCCTTCACCCTCTGATTTTCGTGGAAAGAAATCATTCATATTTATTCTAATTTTCTTTCATGTGGGGGGGGGGGGAGGTGATTTAATTTATTATTATTTGTTATTATGATGTGGTATTTATTCTAACTTCCTGTCTTGTTGGTGATTTACCTTTTGATTAATGTTCTAATTACCTGTCATTTAGGAAATTTATTTTTCTTTTTTGTTTCCTTCTTAAATATTTTATCTCATTTCCTCTCAATTAGGTAATTTATCTTTTTTTTTCGTCCGCGAGATGGAGGGGATGAGGGAGATAAATTTATTCAGGGGCGTTTTCGGAGTCGGTCATCCAGAGAGGAGTGTACAGGTGCACAAATGGAAAGGTGTTCAAGTGAGGGCGTGTACATGACGGCTGGTCGTTAGCGTGTATGTGGCGGCCGTGTGTGTGCGTGTTTTGGGATCTGTCAGCCTTAAAAGATGGAGGTATACGCGCGTGCGTGCGTGCGTGCGTGCGCGCGTGCGTGCGTGCGTGCGTGCGTGCGTGCGTGCGTGTGTGTGTGTGTGTTACGATCACACATCCTCCTCTTCTCAGGGTTCACGCTAGAGGCACCAGGAATCCACCCAGCTGTGAATTCGTACCTAACATTTCATTTGCGAAAGTGAAGGCGGTCGAGTCCAGTGCCGGCCAAACTGCCTGCTTGTGTACCAAAAACAATAAAAAAGAAAAAAAAATCTGCCTGCAAATTCCTATATCCACACTGCCCGTAACATCCCGCCTGGCGTATGAGAACCACCTTTACAGTTATCAGTATATCATAAACACAATATTCCTGGTACTGGTTACACGTCATCATAAAAATAACAATTAATACAGCATTTTGGTATTTATTTTTCCGTGTGGATTATGAGCTTAGTGAGTCCCACGATACAGATACATGGGTGGCCTCTCTTGTGTGCAGGTAACATGCTGGGCGTATTTGCGTTCCAGTGCATTTTGCTGTGCGTATCGGATTATTAATTAGTTGTCAGTTATTGTTATTACGGTGAATGCACGTGGGTGCCTGCTAACGACAGGTGAGCGTGTGTATATACTCCACCACCCTGACACTCCACCACCTCACACTCCACCACCCCCATATTCCCACCACCTCACACTCCACCACCCCCATACTCCACCACCTCACACTCCACCACCTCACACTCCACCACCCCCATACTCCACCACCTCATACTCCACCACCCTCACACTCCACCACCTCACACTCCACCACCTCATACTCCACCACCCTCACACTCCACCACCTCACACTCCACCACCTCATACTCCACCACCCTCACACTCCACCACCCCATACATGGTTCTTGAGGCCCTACACCAAGGGCCTTTCTTACCCAACCTCCCGTGATCCAGTTATATACAGTAGTCACTAATTACAGGCGTTCCCAGATAATTATAGCTCGACCACATTAACTCTGCCGGAGACAAAAACCGCTGAAGGTTCATTAAATACGAAATCAAATTACCTAGCTAATGATATTCCCTTTACGGTCGACGGATTATTAATTTGTCGGGTCGGGTCGCCCTCCTCCTCCTCTATTTCTTCTTCCACCATCACCTCCTCCTCCTCCTCTTATTCCTCCTCCTCCTCCTCCACGTTCCCCTCATCCTCCTCCCTCTCCTCCTCCTCTTCCTCCCTCTCCTCCTCTTCCTCCCTCTCCTCATCTTCCTCCTCCCTCTCCTTCTCCTCCTCTTCTTCTTCTTCTTCTTCTTCTTCTTCTTCTTCCTCCTCTTGTCCGAGAGTCACCACTGCGTCGCCATACACCCAGGAGCTTGGGAGGAGGTCCAACTCACTCATTCACTCTCATTCCTGCTAATCCATTTTTTCTCCTCCCCCCCCCAACCTCCTTTCCCTCAGCATTCAGCTCCCTTTATCTCCCTTACTACTTTAGAGAGAGGAGTAGGAGGAAGGAGAATAGAGGGTGAGGTGAGGAAGGGAGAGATGGGAGTGAAAGGTAAGGGCAGGTGGCCATTAGCAAATGAGTAGTAAGAAGAAGAAGAAAAAGAACTGCTATTGACTACCGCTGAAAATGGCGTTGTATTAAAACTCCTCTCTATAACCACACGCCCACTACGCCCACCTACCACGCCCACCTACCACGCCCGCCTCTCCCTCCCCCTAACTCCATAAATTTCGTGTAGGCCTCCCTCAGTGACGATGGGGGGGGGGGTGGAGGAAAGTGTCGGGTTGTGTGTGTGTGTGTGTGTGTGTGTATAAGCAATAAATAATAGTTTTTCAGTGGCGTTAAGGTATCAAATTGCACTGGGAAACCACGCCCATATCTAAACAAAGAAACCACTCCCATATCTAACCAAAGAAACCACGCCCTCGTCTAGAGATGGTATCTATTAAGAGGACCTTACAGTATTGCCCACTCCCACCTGACCTAACCTAACCTAACCTCACATGACCTCCATAATGGTTCACTACACCACCTCCTCCTCCTCTACAAATAATTGTTGGTTGTGGGTGAAGTGGTGATGAATGGTGGTGATGGTGATAGTGGTTAGTAGTGATGGGTGGTGGTGATGGGGTTTGGTGGTAGTGGTAATAGTGGTTAGTGGTGATGGTTGGTTGTGATAGTGGTGATGGTTGGTTGGTGGTGATGGTGGTAGTGGTTGACGGCAGCGGAGACGACGACTGGTACACGCCGTAATCCCGTATGGTAATTAGGCATGATGCTTCTTCCCCGTGTGGCACCGCAACAAAGGCTTCCAGTCCCTCGAGATATTCCTGTAAGGTTATGTGACCCCTCGTCTCGTAATGTCTTGGTCAAGTTTTTTTTTTTTTGTCTACCTTTAGGGGCGTGAAGGCATCGTGGGTGGTAATGGGTCCCTTAGATGGAGATACTGAAGAGAGGGAAAGTATTTTATTGTTCTTATGGGGAAGAAAAAATAGACCTTTTGTAGATAAGTCATCGAGTATAGAGGAAAAAACCAAACATTAATTTCTATAGTGATTATAATCTAGTGATGGATACGATTATAATTACTGTTTTTGTTCTTCACTAACTTCAAGGAGATGATGTGTGTAGTGCATCTGTTGGGTGGGTGTTGGAGGTCCTTTCTGTACTGTATGCGGCTTGTTTTCTTTATTTACATATTGTTTACGGCCGGATACATCAATACAGAGTAAGGGTGTCCAAAATACAACACAAGTACCTATTAATAACTGACTTGCAGATATTTTACATGTATGGTTGGATTTTTGAGACAAGACAATAATATTTCACCAGTTACAAAAAGACAACATTTCACAAATTACAAAATAAGGTTAATATTTCATGAATTACAAATAGATAAGTTTTTACCAGTTACAAAATGATTCCTTAAAGACTTTTCTCAAAATATAAGATACTCGATTATAATTTATTAATAAAAAAATTATATATAGCAATTATGACCTTTTTTCTCGGTTTAACACATATTTTATATTAAAATCGACCCTGGAGGAATATGTCTTAACAGCGTCATCTTATAAATGGAGTAACTTAAAATCGTACCTACACACTTAACCTGACCAGACCGATTCCCCAAGCTACGTCAGGTTGAACTTCATCTAACTTCTTTAACCTGTTGGCATCATGTATATGTGAACATTATACAAGTCTGAGCCTCGAAGATAATATAGTAGGCTACATATGTGACAAATTAAATAGACATACGTATATGATCAAGAGAAATACATATATGGTCTATGAGTGAATCAGAACATCCGTGAGACAGCTGTACATGATATATAGAAACACACACACACACACGCACACAGCCCAATCCCAACCATTGTAAAAATTATCAATAACTTGTAATAAACCAGTGTATTCACTCCCAGTAAATACTACTTCTTGCACTGCCACGATGTTGAAATGCACTGTAGTTTGAGCTTTTCCCCATCTAGTTATTATATATCTTATTTGTATCACTTATGTTACTTGTATATTATTTGTAATTCGTAACCCATTCCCCAAATATGTAACTGTATATTCTCAGCTTTCTGGCTGCCAAGCTCTTTCAATAAACCGTTAATTATTAGTATTATTATTATTACACACACACACACACACACACACACACACACACACACACATACATATCCTTGACCGAAGGGATAAGACGTAACTGGCGCTCCTCTGGCAGCAGCCAGGTCAACTGTTATGTTGGCCCATACCAACCCCCTCCCCTGAACCCTCCTCCCCACCAGAATATCAACAAGTTCTCGCCAGAAGTTACTATTTCATTTAGGAAAGGAATGGAACCAATATTGAATAGTGGTGAACAGTGCTCAAGTCAGTGAAAAATAACTCGACAGTAATAGCTGAATCAAACCCAAGCTAACCTTTACACAGTGAGGTCCCAGGTACCCAGTGATAACTGCCCCTAAAACTCAACAACACCAGCTATGTGTTAATTTTTCCACGATAGGGAGGCCTGGGACCACATCTCTCTCACTTGAGTGAGTGAGGTCCTGTGGCACCAGAAGTGGTGTCCCCATGATGCTACGACACCAAATAGTGAATGAGTTGCTACATCATCATGTGAGGTTCCTCATAACACCATCTGTAAAGGAATTACTAAACCACATCAGGCCCCTCATAACACCGTCTGTGAGGGAATTACTACACCACATCAGGCCCCTCAACACCATCAATGATTCCCAACATGGCTTCACAAGCTGGCGTTCATGTTTAACTAATCTATTAACATAATTTCCATCTGTTTTCGAATCAGTGGACGAGGGGCACAATTATGATGTGGTATATCTCGACTTTAGCAAAGCCTTCGACAGAGTCCCCCACGAGAGACTAATAAGAAAAGTGGTGGCTCATGGCATATAAGGAGATATTCTAAAATGGATTAGGGTGTGGTTACAAGACAGGAAACACCGAGTGAGCATTAACCATTAACGGCACTAAATTCTATTAGAGCAAGTCACTAGTGGAGTTCCCCAAGGCTCAGTACTTGGACCATTATTATTTATTGTATATATAAACGACATACTGTAAATATCGGTGTAGACAGCAACATAAGTAAATTTGCTGGTAACACTACAATAGGGCGTGTAATTATATCTGACGAGGACTCCTCAAAACTACAGGAAGATCTAAACAAATTTTTCGAATGGTCCGAAAAATGGCAGATGAAATTCAATGTGGGCAAAAGTAAAGTACTCAGTGTAGGATATGTAAACAGGGAAACCAGATACCAGATGAACAACTATGTTATTGAGAAATCCGACTGGGAGAAAGATTTAGGAGTAATGATAAGTAGGAATCTTAAGCCAAGTAAACAATGTGTATTTGCTTGAAACAAGGCTAATAAAGTACTTGGCTTCATACAAAGGAGTGTGAGTTAAAGACTAGCGAGATCATCCCAAAACTATATCTTGCGCTTGTGAGACCTCACTTTGATTACGCAGTTCAATTCTGGTCACCGTATTACAGAAAGGATATAGAATCCTTGGAAAGAATTCAGAAGAAAATGACAAGACTAATCCCATTCTGAGCACAGAGACAGGTTAAAGTATCTTAATTTGCACTCCCTCGAGAGACGTAGAGTGAGGAGCGATATGATAGAGGTGTATAAATGAAAGTCAGGGCTAAACAAAGGGGACATTACAAAGGTACTCAAACTATCCAACCAGGAGCGAACTCGTAACAATGGTTTTAGATTAGACAAATTTAGATTTAGGCGCGAAATAGGTAAACAGTGGTTTGGAAATAGAGTGGTGGACGAGTGGAAAAAGTTACCAAATATCATCACCAAATATCATTATTAACTCGAATACGCTGGATAGCTTCAAACATAGGTTGGATGGATATATGAGCAATAGGGGTTGGGTGTAAACGGGACTGCCCAGTATGGGTCAATAGGCCCGCTGTAGTTTCGTCCATTCTTATGGTCTTATGTCCAATGTATATTTTCAGCCCTCGGGCTGCAGAACTTTTTCAATAAACCGTTAATTATTATTATTATTATTATTATTATTATTATTATTATTATTATTATTATTATTGTTATTATTATTATTATTATTATTATTATTATTATTATTATTATTATTATTATTATTATTATTATTATTATTATTATTATTATTATTATTATTATTATTATTATTATTATTATTATTATTATTATTATTATTATTATTATTTATTTATTATTATTATTATTATTATTATTATTATTATTATTATTATTATTATTATTATTAGTATTATTGTTGTTGTTGTTGTTGTTGTTATTTGTTGTTGTTGTTGTTGTTGTTGTTGTTGTTGTTGTTGTTGTTGTTGTTGTTGTTGTTGTTGTTGTTGTTGTTGTTGTTTGTTGTTGTTGTTTGTTGTTGTTTGTTGTTGTTTGTTGTTGTTTGTTGTTGTTGTTGTTGTTGTTGTTGTTGTTGTTGTTGTTGTTGTTGTTGTTGTTGTTGTTGTTGTTGTTGTTGTTGTTGTTGTTGTTGTTGTTGTTGTTGTTGTTGTTGTTGTTGTTGTTGTTGTTGTTGTTGTTGTTGTTGTTGTTGTTGTTGTTGTTGTTGTTGTTGTTGTTGTTGTTGTTGTTGTTGTTGTTGTTGTTGTTGTTGTTGTTGTTGTTGTTGTTGTTGTTGTTGTTGTTGTTGTTGTTGTTGTTGTTGTTGTTGTTGTTGTTGTTGTTGTTGTTGTTGTTGTTGTTACACACACCCACACACACATAACATTCTATATGATATCCGTTAAATCGTCTTCAACACGACCCAGGAGTAACAGGAAGACACGTTCGCTTGCACTGGCACACGATAACCTAGTTAGTCCAGTACACACACAGACACACACATACACACACACACAGAAACACACACACACGCACACGCAGAACACACGTACATACTTCACTCTTGTCTATTAGTTGTAAAATATGGCCTCCCCCTCATGACCCAGTTAACCATGAGGTTCAGGAAATACCTTGTTTACTGCCCCCACTGACTCACCTCATAACACTGCCCCCATCTCCTCCTCCTCGTGCATGATTTACTGTTTGGGGTTCTTCTTACTCTTATATGACTGACTGTTGCGGAATCATCATCCTCCTCCTCTTCCTCCTCTTCCTATTTTTCTTCTTCCTTCTCTTCCTATTCTTCCTCTTCATCATCCTCTTCTTCCTCTTGCTCAGCTTTCTCCTCCTCTTCCTGGTTACCCACCTATTGGGAGTTTTTCCTTTCTCTTGCTTACCTTCCTGTTGGGGGATTCCTCTTGCTTGCCCCCCCCCATCGGCTTCTGTCAAAACTTCATCGCGGGGCTTTTCATAATCAGACCTTGACTCCTGATATAAATATTAATGGTACGGTCCCATGATTATGAGACTGTCTGTTTTTTGTGTTTTTTCATCATCCTCATTTTTTTCTTCTCTACTAATCACTTTCTCTCTGTCTCTGTTTTTTTATCTCTTCTTTTTTCTCTCCTCTCTTTCTCCCAGTTTCTCTTCTTCTCGCCTACAAATTCCTTGTTCTTCCTCTCCATTGTCTTTCATTCTTTTCTGTTCCTACATGTTAATATTCTTTCTCCTTCCTCTCACTCTTCCTCTCTACCCTCTTCTCTTCCTTCTCCTCCATGCCACCCCACCCTTCTTTATCCATTTCCTCCCTGCCACTCCCTCTCTCCCCCATCCCCTTCCTTTTCCGATTCCTCTCTACCGCTCCCTCTTTCCCCCTTCTCCTCCCTGCCACTCCCATTCCCCCTTCTCCTCCCTGCCACTCCCTCTCCCCCTCTTTATCCATTTCCTCCCTGCCACTCCCTCTCCCCCCCCTTCCTTTTCCGATTCCTCTCTACCGCTCCCTCATTTCCTTCCCCCACTCCCTCTCTCCCCCTCCCTACCAGTCCCCTCCCTACCGTGTTTCCATGCCCGTCTGTTATTGCCAAAACATTAATCACAAGCCTGGACTCCTCCTTCACTAGTTCAAGGTAACAACGAAAAATATATCCCATTATTCTTCTGTATAATTTATATATGAGTATTTGTTGTTAATCTTTGTTAACTGTTGATAGCTTCTGTTTATTTAATTTTTTTCATTTTTATTATTGTTATTTATACAGTTGTTGTTGTTTTTGTCTTTTCCATATAACTTGCTAGACTGACGGATATCTAACTCAACCACATGTTACCTGGTTTCCATACAGGTAGTCAACATATATTACCATTCTATTAACAGTAAATGTTTCAGCCCAGATGATGATGAAAATCTTCCAAGACAACATTAAACAAATTAGGTCTTGAGGTAACTAGGACTTTCTCAAAAAATTATATTTGTTGTTTTCGTAAATAATAATATATAGTGTTATTGTTTTTCTTTTGTAATACACAATTGTTAAAAGTTGAATGGACGAAAGCAAGAGAAAGAGGAGAAATAAGAGATTTTTTCGAGCTCTTGATTTATAATGGATTCAAGTATTAAGAAAAAAATATTAAAAATAAATTCCGACAAATCAGTCGTATTTTTTTTAAAGGTCGGAGGTAACTTAGGGTAACTTTCTTGAAACTATCTTCCTCTCTTCCTTATCTCTTCTCCCTCTCTCCTTTCCTTCCTCATCCTTCCTCTCCCCTCTTCTTTTTCTTCCTCATTCTTCCTCTCCCTCTTCCTTCCATATTCTTCCTCTTCCTCCTCCTTCCTCAGTCTTATTCTCCCCTCCTCCTTCCCCCTCTTTTCTCATACCCTCTTCTTCTCTCTTCTTCCTCTTTCCCCCATCTTTCCTCACCCCTCTTCCGTTCCTCCCCAAACAAAATAGTAAGATTCTAGGAAGTTGGACCGAGAGTGAGTGAGTTTCCTGGTTGGCATAAAGTGTGTGTGTGTGTGTGTGTGTGTGTGTGTGTGTGTGTGTGTGTGTGTGTGTGTGTGTGTGTGTGTTCTCGTCACAACCAACTTTCACATGATATGAATAATTCTGCCGCTATACCGTCCTTGTGTGTGTGTGTGTGTGTGTCTGTGTGTGTGTGTGTGTGTGTGTTTAATCTATTAATATAGTTTTTTGTACTTGTGTTCGTATTTGTAATTAAAAGACACAGAAAAGACACCACAGAGACTTAGATGTTCGTAGATTATAAACTGGAAGGAACAGCTCGGAAATCCTGCCACTTTTATACTAACACATTTCCTTTTAGGTTAGATGAGGTTAAATTATGTTAAATTGGATTAGGTTAATATAGGTTAGAATAGGTTAATGTAGGTTAGAATAGGTTAATATAGTTTAGGTTAGGTTAAGTTAGATTAGATTAGGTTAAGATAGGTTAGGTTAGAATAGGTTAATTTATGTGAGGTTAGGTTAAGATAGGCTAGGTTAAGTTAGGTTAGGTTAATATAATTTAGTTGGCAAATAATTAAAGTACATTGATAGAGAGTAATTGAATTATAATAAAGACATAGTTAAAACATATAAGAATAAAATGAATAACATCAGAATAACTAATACAATGTTTCTTGTTTACCTCTACCTTATGTTTATATATCTACTTACTGTGGGTGTAGTAATTATATATAAACATAAAGTAAGTAGTCCACATTTGTATAAGTATTACTGTGTGTTAGAGAGGGGCTAAAGGAAGGATGTAGGCGTGTAATATGACATGGGGGAAACACTATATACGTTTTGCTGTATTTTTGTATCGTTATAAGGTGGAGTATCGTTATAAGGTGGTGTATCGTTATAAGGTGGAGTATCGTTTTAAGGTGGAGTATCGTTTTAAGGTGGTATATTGGTTAAGGTGGTATTGAATTGAAACAGCTTATTTAGCCAGAAAAACACAGATACAGAGTGGATAATGATAACAATATTAACATGGCTGAGCCAGTTGAGAACCTGAGCTCTCCTGTAGGCACCTGATATATACTATACATTTATCTCAAGGAAGTATTATGTAACATATATTATAATCTAGAATAGTACAATAGCCTGGTGGTGGTAATAAGAACATCTCATAATGTTACTACGGCTATCACTTCAATATTTATTTATTTATTTTATTTATTTATTATTATTATTTATTTTTTAGTTATTTTGTTATTTATATTATAAGTATATATATATAAATTACAGTAGAATTGAAAAACATAAGTATAATGGGGGAGCAGTACAACATGGGTTGTACAGTAATAAGGTTGAACAAGAGGACAGAGCTGTCAGGATTATGTCTAGTTGGCAATAATGTTTATTGCAATGGTAATTTCTTATCTATTTACATAATAATTTCCGATGAAACGGTTTTGATGGTACAATAACAGCAGGTACTGTATTACAAGAAATATTAATACTTAGACAATAGATATTTTTTAAGAGTTGGTTTAAAGGAAGGGAGAGTAGTCTTTGCTCTGATGGGTGGGGTAAGTTGTTCCACACCTTCACACCGTGATATTTTATGGAGGTCTGGGACTGAGAGGATCCCTTAGTAGCTCTGTGTGCCTTTTTTTTTATGGGGATTAGCCCACCCTGCCACAGGTCACTGACCCACATCGGGGCCTGGGGGGCGAAAATGTAATAATAGTAATTCAGATAAGTAAAATTAAAAACAAAAATCTCTGATTATTCCGGGACTAGAAATAATTATTGTCAAGCAAGTGATTTATAGATTTGTAAACAAAGAGGGCACAGCAGTAGGTGTTAATATCTTGGAATTGTAACATTTTCAATTTGGCAAATTTTTCGTTTGTGTGATCTGTTTTTTTCAAGTCCGTACAACTCTCTTTTGTGCAGTATATCGGTTAAGGTGGTGTATCAGTTAAGGTGGTGTATCGTTATAAGGTAGTGTATCGTTATAAGGTGGTGTATCGTTATAAGGTGGTGTATCGCTATAAGGTGGTGTATCGCTATAAGGTGGTGTATCGCTATAAGGTGGTGTATGGCTATAAAGGAAGTGTATCGTTATAAGGTGGTGTATCGCTATAAAGTTGTGTATCGCTGCTAACTCTTGCATCGCCGGAGACATCATCAGGTCGCCATGATAATGCGGGTGAATAGAAATAAGTGTTGGGGGGGCGAGGGCCATATTGGGTGGCATAACACACACCCTGCCATGAATACTGCACGACAACACGCCTCTTCCTCTTCCACCTCCTCTTCCTCCTCCACCTCATCCTTCACCGTTCTCTTCCTCCACCATCACTCCCAACAGGAGGAGGAGTAGGAAAAAGTGCATCCCCTTGCTACACCCCTTGACGATTACAACCATTCCTTTGAAGAAAAAAGAATCTTATATATTCGTACAGCAATGTATGGTTAACGTAGGGGCTTTGAGGTTGAATAAGACGGAGAAGGGAAGGGGGAAGGTGATGGTAAGAGCTTGGTTGTTGACGTTTATTATATGGTGTTTCTCGAGACGCACTTTACGTCTTTAAACGACTCATTGTGAGGTTGGAAGATAAAACGCCAGGCGCTCATGATCGTTCGTGGTGGTGGTGGTAGGGGTTGTTGATGTGGTGGTGTGGTAAAGGGATGATTTAGTCATGGTTCCGCAGGTTTGTCCTGTTTAGCTGTGGCGATAAGGGCTGAGGGGGTGGTTGAGTATGAATGTATAGCTCTGGGGAAGACTTACAGGAGATGGTGGAGCTCATAGTGGTCGAAGCAGTACCTATAAGCTTGGAATCCGGGAGAAAATTATAAGGTGTGGTTACTCTGACTATTGGTTAACACTGAGAGACAAACGTAGTGGTGTCTTTAATTGACGTGGAACTTTACTTGTTGAGAGGGAAAGAGAGAGAGGGGTAGAGAGGGGAGAGAGAGGAGAGTGCACGAGTGTCAAAGGAGGGGGAGGGTAGGGGGGATTTAGGTTAAGCGTGTCTCTGCATACGAAATCCTGATAAATAAACCATGAGTCTGACACCTGGGAGATATATTAAGCACATGTTACCTGTCACCATTCTGTGAGATAGAAGAAGTGAGGCGCTGGAGGAGCCAACGAGTCGGCAAGAGAGTAAATGCATCGGTAATCTGGGTAGTGGGTGTTGACTATGTATTCGAGTGTGTGTGTGTACAGTTATTTATTAGTGATGATGTGTGTGTGTTTGTGTGTGGGGCGGGTACGCTTACTCACTTTGCTAATACTGGTTTTTTTTTTTACTAGAATCTTGTACACAGTGGGAGGCAACGCGACCATCAGACTGAAAAGAAAGTTCTCTTCCAAACTTCAAGACGCGTTTAATGAGAAATTTGAGTAGGGTTTGCTTTTGAGAAACTAGGTTATAACCGAGATATTCCCATGAAGTTTGCTCAAGAGATTATAAGGAGTATTGTAGGGAGACTTCGGAAGAAGTTACGAGAGATTTCAAGTGGTGGCCTGGAGGGAGAGGTGCGAAAGGATATGCTGGAGGGGGAGGTGCCAGGTAGGCTGTGCTAAAGGGAGAGGTATAGGGGGTATGTATTGAAGGGGGAAGTGCAGGGGGGATGCATAGGGTGGTGCATAGGGATGAGCTGGATGGGGAGGTACAGTTTCGGAAATGGAACCTGGTAACCCATGTCTCCAAATGGCCAACTTATATAACCTATAGCAAACCTATCCACCAATCACGTCCTTCGTTACACGACCAACACCCATTCATTATAACAGTGATACTACTACTGCAACGGTGCCGTTTGGAGACACGGGTTACCACAGGGGGCGTAGACACACATTTCCGCAACTGTACTGGAGGCTGGGGATGTACTGGTGGGGGAGGTGCATGGGGATGTGCTGGAGGGGGGAGGGATGGCCGTAGCTGCCCTGACTAGAGAATTAACTCCGTGTCCTGTCCTGGTGCGAGTAACAGGGGAAGCTGGGTTAACTCTTGAGGTACTAGGCTACCCTTTCTGAGTACTAGAGGGCGAGTCCCGTTTAGAATAGTTAGAAAAGATGAGTTTCCTTTCTGAGTATTAGATAATTAGTTTACAGAGTACGAAAGAATGGGTTACCTATCTGTGTGCTAGAAAACAAGTTCTCTCCAGATTACTAGGGGAAAGATGAGTTCACTTTCAGAGTGCGAGAGGAAGAAGAGTCATTTTTTTTAGGGTTCAACGGGGAGACCACTTCCTGCTTGGTGGACGAGAGGAAAAATTCTGTGCCATGCCAAGTGGACCGAAGAGTATGTCATGTCTAAGTGGAAAAAAGAAGCAGTCATGCAGGATATGTACACGTTTGACTCCCATGCGATGTGTCATGAGGGAGGAAAAAAGATGCGTGTTTGGAGGTGAGGAGGTGTGAGGTGACCCGAAGTGTAGGAGGGTGTGTCGTGCTCTGCCATGTACTGTGCAGGTCGTTGTCATGGATGCCTTGTATGGTAGTGGTGGTGGTCAGGGGTGAGGTGGCCATGCTGTACCGGGGTGAGGGGAGGGAGCTGTACTGGGATGAAGGGAGGGGCTGTACCAGGTGAGGGGAGCTGTAACAGGGTGAGGAAGGAGTGTGTACCGGGATGAAGGAAGGTGCTGTACCGGGGTGAGGAGAGGGGGCTTTACTGGGGTGATGGGAGGGGGGGCTGTACTGGGGTGAGGGGACAGTACTGTACCGGGATGAAGGGAAGGTGCTGTACTGGGATGAAGGGAGGGTGGCTGTAATGGATAAGGGGAAGGGGTGTACCAGGTGAGGGGCGAGGCTGCTCATCAAACCTACATCAACCTTTCACTCAAAACATATCTGCCGTCTGTTCGTCTTAAAGGGTTAATAACAGTGATCCTGTACAGTACCTTAATTAAGAGAAAATCACCCTGTATTTATTCTCCCCACATCACCCCTTAGTCGACCTCCCCATGAACATTCTTCCCCATTACTCCACTTATTCGACCTCCCCATAAACATTCTTCCCCATTACTCCACTTAGTCGACCTCCTCATGAACATTCCTCCCATTACTCCACTTAGTCGACCTCCTCATGAACATTCCTCCCATTACTCCCACTTAGTCGACTCCTCATGAACATTCCTCCCATTACTTCACTTAGTGACCTCCCATAAACATTCTTCCCATTACTCCACTTAGTCGACCTCCTCATGAACATTCCTCCCCATTACTTCACTTAGTCGACCTCCCCATAAACATTCTTCCCCATTCTCCTTAGTCCCTCCTCATGAACATTCTCCCCACCATAGCTCCCATGAACATTCTTCACCATTACTCCACTTAGTCGACCTCCTCATGAACATTCCTCCCCATTACTCCATAGTCGACCTCCTCATGAACATTTCCTCATTACTCACTTAGTCGACCTCTCCCCATACTCCTTATCGACTCCCATGAACATTCCCCATTCTCCTCCCCCATAAACATTCTTCCCCATTCTCCATAGTCGACCTCCTCATGAACATTCCTCCCCATTACTCCATAGTCGACCTCCCATGAACATTCCTCCCCATTACTCCACTTAGTCGACCTCCTCATGAACATTCCTCCCATTACTCCTTAGTCGACCTCATGAACATTCTTCCCCATTACTCCACTTAGTCGACCTCCCCATGAACATTCTTCCCCAATTACTTCCCTTAGTCGACCTCCTCATGAACATTCCTCCCCATTACTCCCTTAGTCGACCTCCCCATGAACATTCTTCCTATTACTTCATAGTCGACCTCCCCATGACATTCTCCCCATTATCTTCTCCTTTTCATGCTGCAAACTTGTTACAGAAAAGAAGTGGGTGGGTGGGTGGGTGGGTGGGAGGGAGGGTGGCATACGTGCTTCTCTTGTCTGTTTCAGGGTTGGTCGTCACGGAATGTTTTGTTAATCTTATTGAAACTTTGGTAGACAGGTTCACGCCATAAATGCCCAGGTTGAGTTAGATCATATTAATCAGCGTTGTTTAATTTTATTCAACATAGTTATGCCTTCTTGTAGCGGCAGCAGATACCTCCATTGAGATGTCCAGTTATTTATGTATTATATCTCTCTATTTAGTGTTGTATTTTTCTCTCTCTCTCATTCATGCCTGTGTATGTCTATATTACCCTAATCTTTTGTGTGTGTGTGTGTGTGTGTGTGTGTGTGTGTGTGTGTGTGTGTGTGTGTGTGTGTGTGTGTGTGTGTGTGTGTGTGTGTGTGTGTGTGTGTGTGTGTGTGTGTGTGTGTGTTACTCTCCCTCCCCTCAGTGGACGAACGACTCACCCCGGATGTGGGAGGTGGTGTAGGTCGGGGAGGAAGACTGACCACACCAAGGCAGGTCCGTGGTCCGTCCTTCAATCCTTGGCCCCTCCTCTCTCCTTCCTTCGTCCTTCTCATATCCTCCCTCCTTCCTCATCTCCCTCCCTCCTTCATCTCCCTCCTCCTTCATCTCCTCTCCCTCCTCATCTCTCCCCCTCCTCCCTCCCTCATCTCATCCCTCCTCCTCCTCCTCATCTCTCATCTCTCCCTCCCTCCTCCCTCCCTCATTTCCTCTATCCTTTCCATCTCCTTCCCCATATCTCCTCCCACAACTCTCCTTTCTCCCCACCTTCCTCATCTCTATTCTATCCCCCTTACCTTTTCCTTTCTCCTTACTCTCCTTCATTCCTCACCCACCCCCTTTCTTTTATCTCCTCTTTCCTTATTCTCTTCACATATCCTTCTTACTCTTCTAACCCCATTGTGTGATCAGTTATTACCTCATTCCACATCTATCTTGCATTTTCCGAACCTCCTCCTCCTCCTAATTCACCCCAATTCTCACCCCCCTCTCCTCCCTCCCCCGTCCTCCTTTTCACTATTCTCACAACTTTCTTAAGTTTCAACAAACAGACGGACATAGTTTCAATGTCTCCTGTCCCGGTTGACCTCCTGAGCCAGGTGTTGGACAGCCAGCCAGCGCCCCCCACGTTATCAACTCTCTCTGTAACACTGACCTTTCACCGTGATCTATATCCACACCCGTCTAGAGCTACACCCATGACCTTTCACTCCTATTGTCTCTGCTGTGAGGTAAGTTTAACGTTATGAGAATTAATAAAAGTTTAGTAACTCTTCTTTTGTAATGATCTATACTGTACGACAATTGTTACCCAAGATCATGTTCCTTCAAAGGCTGATAAGTTTTTTTTTTTTTTTATTGTCTTTTTTTTTTTTATGCTGATAAAAACACAAACATAGGATCTGTATTACTTTTGTTGTTTTCATTTGTGTTTTTTATTGTTTGTTTCTTAGGAGTGATATTAGTACTGTAGCGTGGTAGTGGTTAGTAGTAGTGCTAGCAGTAGGTGTTAGTAGTAGAGGTTAGTAGTGCTAGTGGTAGGTATTTGTAGTGTTATAAGTGCTAGTAGGAGTTGTTAGTATTAGAGGTTAGTAGTGCTAGTGGTAGGTGTTTGTAGTGTCATTAGTGCTAGTAGTAAGTGCTAGTGGTTAATAATGTTAACTTCTTGCTTGCAGCCATCGAGCAAATACCTATTAAAGACGAACTATATTAATAGTAGCAACATTAGTATTAGTACACTTGTTTACCTGACGTGTAATAACAGTTTAATATACCAATCTTCACCTTAATCCCAGATAAGAGTTGGATGAATGAATGAACCTTGACTCCAGGTATGAAAGATAAACCAGTACAGTATCACGTTAACCCCACCAGTGTAAAGAGGAGGATATAAGCTTTGTTTTCCACCCAACCGTAACCGAGATTTCTTCCTCCATTAATTTTTTTTCCTCACTAAATGCCTTGACAGTTCATGGCACTATTTGACTGTGTAAGGGGAGGAGAGGTGTAAATTGTTATTGTTTTTGGTAATTTCCTGATTGTTATTTGTGGTAATTTGTATTATTTGTTTGTTATTGGAAGTTTATATTGCCAGAAAATTACCGATACAATGTGAGTAATAACTACAATATTGACTTGATTGTTGATGTTGTGTCTTGGTGATTTATTTTTATTATTATTATATTATTATTATTATTATTATTATTATTATTATTATTATTATTATTATTATTATTATTATTATTATTATTATTATTATTACTGCGACATTTCTATGACTCAATCAACAATTCTGATAAGCTACCTTTGTTCCTGTACACGTATCATAAAAATAATATTTGAAACAAACTCACTTAAGCTAACACAGGTAATTCTCTTTTCAGGTTGGTATGGTTACCTGGACGTGGACCTGTGAACACGTGCCTGCTCAGCGGGTAATGGCACGGTATTCATCTAGTAAATTCAGATTGATAATTGAATTTTTAAATTGATTATCTCTTAATTAAGAAAACAAAATATTTCTGGGAAAGTTGTAGAAATCTGAGCAAACTTAAAATAATATGTATAAACTTAGAATTTGAAAACACTTAAATGAACGAAGTTGAACAATAAGGTAATTAGAATTATCTTAAAACCAAAGCAACCAATAAAACAGAAAATTAAAGAACGGGAGCTTGGCCAGTTTTTTCTTCCATTTATGAAAGAGTTTTTGGAATTAGAAACAAGACTGGCTTCACACACTCTTTAATGACTGGTAACTGATAAGAGGGAAGATTATCCTAAGTTGGTATTGGGTGTAGGTGGTGGGTGTCCAGCCTCTGGTGGTAGCAAGACCGCCTGTGGGTCACAAGTCACCACCACCACTACTACTGCTTACAGTGACACATGACGGTCATGCATCATAGCTCCCCCTGGGGATAAATCTCCAGTAATGTAGAGATGAGAGCAGTGCACCTGTGCTGGTGTCCGTGTGGGTTATTACGTGGGAGGGGGTAAGGGAGAGGGAGGGAAGGAGAGGTGGGGAAGAGGTGGAGAGGAAGTGGGGGTTGTGATTCACCAGCCAGGCGTGGCCCGCATCCCGCACAACGACAACAAACTTAGCGGGGGGTTACTTTAGCGGTGATGCCAGCTGAAGGTAAGGACGACCTCTTGTAACATTCAGGGGAATGTTCACTGGCCAAGAATTTAATATATTTTGAAACTTGGGCAACTTTCGCCATAATTTAGTGCCAGATGAAAGAAACTTGGCGTGGCCTGTCAGCCCCTGGCGCGCGGTCGCTGCACCACACCCATCGTGCTTGTTTTTGTCCACGCCAGCCTGTGATGTGGGTGTTAAAAACGCATTGTCCAGATGGTCATGACAACTGTCCATACTGGGTATATTTTCTTCCCATCGACAGTTAAGTCCTGATGTTAACGTATAAGGCGACGCTAGACTCAGCGGAGGTTGGTGCCACACCGCGAAATTAAGCTAAGCCAACTGTGAGCGCCACGCCCTGCAAGGTGGAGACGGTTGGGTTACACGCTGGTGACAGACTTCGCCCTTATTACTTCTTTATTGCTTTTATTGCCAAACTTATTTACTTGGACACTGGTGAGGGGGAGGGCGGTCCGGAGGGTAAACTGGGGTCGATAGTTGAGAAGAGATGACTATAAGCGTGATATAGTAAAGGGGTGGTAGTTCACGTGTGTAAGCGGGCTGACAGTATCAGGTGCCACGGTTGACAGTCAATGATTAACTAACGCGGGTTTATTACAGGCGCGGGTTGACCTCCAGTAAACTCGTAACACGCGCCTTGTCCTCGCAGTAACGCTCGTAACGCCAAGAACACCTCAAGGTTACCTCACAATCCGAGTCCCCCGTCGTAAAAAAACACCTAAAATACAATGACTCAGACCCATCACTCTTCAGGGGTCTTTGTTCTTCGGGTCACCTCAGGGTCACAAGGGCTCTCAGGGGCAAGGACCTAAACCCATGGGCGTGGGGGCAGGGCGGGGACTGGCTAAGGCGGGGTCCCGGGCATATCAGGGGGTTCAGTGGCTTTGGGTGGAGCCCCTCTAGAGTGGGCCAATTTTTTGTTTGCTGTAGTAAGGTGGGAGAGGTTTTGTAGTGGTGGTCGCTGGCGGGACAGTGGTGAGCGTCCTCCTGCTCTCTATCTCCTTCACAAGTCCTGCTGATACTGTCATCCCATAACAGGTGTCCACTGTGTATGGTTATGGTACCCACGTTTTTTTCTCGCTGTATAAGGAAATCATAAGATCTAGTTGTCGTTAAACTTTTCGAGTATTTTCAAGTTTGTCTGACTCTACCTCGTTGAACCCAGACTTGTTTTAATCCCCGCTACTAAGATGGAGGTTTTCTAGCTCTAAATTAGTTTGTGAGTTTCTGTGTCCATTTAATTTCTGATAAAAATATTTTAGAAAAACGAATGGAATGATCTTGATAGAACTTGGCCAGTAGTTTGGGTGTTGGCCAAGGAAGAACTGGTTGGATTTTTGGAGAAAGTGGGTCAAAGGTCAAGGCCGTTGGTCAAGGTCAACGTTGTATGCCTCTTATCTGCATCTCCATTGGCACCTGGACAGCCATTTGTATTCATTTTATTGGATCACCTGAAGATTTGCCCCTCAGCTTATTTCACCTAATGATTAAACACCCTAACGCTACTTGGGGGCTTATGTAACGTTGCATTAGGTTAAGTTAGATTACATTAGGTAGGTTAAGTTATCGTAAGGGTGGTTAATCTTAAGGTCAAATAAGCTGTGGTGCTTCATCTTCAGGGGTTGTATTTTATTTGGTTCGAATAAATATCAAATTCGTACCTGAAGACTTTTTACCTGAGGGTGCATTAACCTGGCAGCTTATTTTGCTGGTGGTCTCGTTCTAAGGTCAGGCGAGGGTGATCGCGTCGCCGATGTTTATTCGGTATACGGTTACACGCCTGTATTTGAGCTATATGGTTACCCAACAGCGGTCGAGTGTCACAAAAGTAGAACACTGGCTTATTTGGGGTGTTGCTCAAACACAGTCGTGGGCCACGTTTTAAAACAGACAGCAGGAGACCTTTTATGGCCATCGGCAGATTCGGACACGCCTGTTATATACCGTTGTGTTGTGTGATAAATGATACGGGCCGGGTGAAACACTCTCTGCCCTTCACGTTGTAAGTAACTCGGGGTATTCTGGGCCCAGTGATCCCAGAGTTCATATAGATTTGTCCCCAAATTGGAGGTTTGGAATGTCATCTCTAGTAACGGCACAAGTGTGAAAAAAAATGGCTTGAGAATTAGGGTAGAGGAGTTATTATATAAGATTCTCTATTTTGATTTTGCATGTAACTGACGGACTCCTCTAGTTAAAGTTTCAGTCTAATAATTTTGTTTCTTTATGGTATTATTTATGTATTTTAGCTCAATTCAGACAGTTTTAATGCATTCCTACATCTTGAGCAACGAGAAATATTCACCGAACGAACCTTTGATAATCTGGGAACATAATCACATGTCAGCCTGTTAAGTATGGCCTCGTGAACAGACCTTGGTTTGATTGCAATTTACCAGATGTAGCTCATAATGAAGAGGACATTACTCATGCATATTATCATGACAGGATCCTTCTATGCTTCTATAGGGTAGGAGGTATCTGCAATCTTCGTCTCCATCAAACTGTCACCCTCATTCCCTCACCTTGCCCGTCGTGACTTGCCCCTACGGTCACCTCTTGCCCCTTCCTAATTATTTAGTCTAGGGAGGAGTCGCGTGGCCGCTCAGGAGTTGTCTATGTGTGTGAATTTAGCAGAATAAGGTTAAGTGTGAATTAGCGTGCGGGGTTGATTGGTTTTGTTACCTTACTGCTGTTTGCGTGATTTTGGGGGAGATGATTTATTATTATTGTTATTATTATTATTATTATTATTATTATTATTATTATTATTATTATTATTATTATTATTATTATTATTATTTTAACTTGTATTGCTGTTTTTAATTTTTTTTTAAAATTAGTAGTAGTAGTAGTATTTAATTTTAAGGTAATAAAATGGCGGCGAAGGTGTGGCTATTGGGGGAGGCTGGAGGCCACGTTAAGTAGTAGTAACAACTGAGCTATTATTCTTATTGGTAGAAATTATTTTATCTTCAGACCTTTATTCGGATTAGTTGTGTTGGTAGTGAAGAGGCAAGTGTGGAACTTGTGTGTATACAGTAGTTGGGAAATGATGAGTTGACGGCAGGAAATGATGAGTTGACGGCAGGAATGGAGGGACAGACGACGTAGGAGGGAGCAAAGTTATAGGGCTCAGGTATGATATTTTTCTGTGGTACTATCGTAGATAAAGGTATCAGTAGCGTTATCGTGGCATGAACACCTGTTGCTTCAGACCCATGCCCCCTGCCGAAACCCACTAAGAGGAGGGAGGAGTGGGGAGTGTTGTGTGCCCGGGGTTAAATAGGGTAAGGGGGAGGTGCTTGGATAACGGGGTGGCACCGTCTCCACCTGGTGTCTCGACCATGTGTGCTCTACCACCTGACCCGGGGTGGGGGTAGCTTATGTGTGGGAGGGTTGGGGGCATGAGAAGGGGGTGTTCCCACTCCAGTTTTATGGCGTTTTATTCTTATTTACGACGCAGAAACGTGTAAGTTATGGATTAAGGCGACATCAACTTGTTTGTTTAGGTAATAATGGAGTTTTAATGCCCCAGTTATGTAAAATATATAGATTTTATAACAGTATAATATTAAAACATGTCCATGTTGGGCAAGAGAGAGTGTCGAGGTTTGGAGAGGATGGAAGATAAGAGTAGCATGGGGGGGGAGTGCCGAGAAAGAGAGAGGTGGGGAGGGGGGATGGTGGGAGTGTGGCCGCTACGCCGTAGTTCCTCAGGATGGAGGTGGACACGTGCTGATGATCGCTGCCTTCAACCCCACCTACCGGTTCAAGGTCTCCCTCCAATCCTTAGTTACATTTTTATCGTCAGATATTTTCTTTTTTTAGTTTTTCGTTTCCTCGGATCGTGTTTTGTTTATTTTCGTGCGTTGTTGAAGACTCTTCGTGTAAGGTGAATATCGTGGGACACTTTATTAGATTGTCCATAACGAGGCTGTGGGGAGAATACTGGGGGGAAACAACCAGTAGTTTTAGGACGCCTCACAATACGTGTATTGACAACGACCGGTCGTGGGAGGGACGGAACACTGCCACGGGCAGTGCAGCTGCTGCTTCTGTTGCTGCTGTTGCATTGAGTCTTGACGTTGCTGTTTCTGCTGCCTGCAGTCTAGAGAGACGTTGCTGCTGCCCTGTACAGTCTAGACACTACTGTTCCAGATGTATAGTCAGTCTAGACAGTGTGACGACACTTTTAATCGCAGATGCAAGACTTGGTTTGTTAGGGCTGATTAACAACGTCGATTTAAGGAAACTAAATGCAGGAAGAAAACGGGAAGGCGTGAGTAAACAATTTAGTATCTGCAAACAATGACACAGCAACAAAGAAGTAAGGCGACAAGTGTTCGTCACCTGTTTCATGCTAAATGGATAGAGTTCAATACATGAAAAAGGTTGAGTTCAAAATAGAAAGTAGGTGAAAGTGAATCCCATAGGCATGACTGCCGTTAAGAACAGTGTGGATACAGCACACTGTGCTAAGCCTTCGGTACACAAGGAGGCAGCCTGGCCGGCACTGCACTCGACCGCCTTAACTTCCCCAAGTTATGAACTTAGGAACCCATTTACAGCTGGGTGAACTGGGAGTGCCCGAGGGTCGAACAGAGGCGAGTGATGTATCCACTCGACTGCTACATTCCGACAAAGTAGGTAAAGGTTGGTTAACAAAAAATGAGATGAGGTTGTCATAGAAAATGGTAAGAATTGAGCAGAGAACATAGATCAAGCTCATCAAAACGAAGGAGAAGTTTGAAGGCGGATGTGACGTAGTGTTGTACCAGGTAGTGATGACAGGGGGCAGCAAGTCCGTGACAAGTGTTATCCAGTGCACCTGTGGAACATCACCGTGTACGCACCTGTGTTGGCTGGCTAGTTTAGGTCCTACAGGTGCGTGGTGGTTGAACAGACTTTCCCTGCTAATGACAGGTGTTAGTAGTTAGTATTATAAGATGTGGTGGTGATGTGGGTGGTGGTTATGGTGGTGACGTTGGTGATAATGGTGGTGGTGACGTTGATGTGGAAAGTAAAGTAACTGGGTATTGTACACGTTCATGACATGCCTGATGGGTTGGTTTATGTAAAAAGTATTTCGGGTGTGTATATATACTGAGGTTGAGTGGTGATAGTGGCTTGTGTATGAACGTCATGGTGGAGGCGCTGAAGGATTTCCTGATGGGGATTATTGGTGTGTGTGTGTGTGTGTGTGTGTGTGTGTGTGTGTGTGTGTGTGTGTGTGTGTGTGTGTGTGTGTGTGTGTGTGTGTGTGTGTGTGTGTGTGTGTGTGTGTGTGTGTGTGTGTGTGTGTGTGTGTGTTTTGTTAATATAGGTTGGTGAATGTAGGAAATCTTTGACTGAGTTGGGTCAAGTGTAAGCTTAAACCAAGTATGAATATGAATCAGTTATAAAACATCCAGGTGTAAGGCGAGCCAGATGTATATATACTGAACCAATTGTGAATACTGAGCCAGGTGTGAGTACTGAGTCAGGTGTGGGTGGAGTCAGGCAGGCTGGGTGGGGATTTCCGAACTAACATTAGACTAGACCAGTTTTTCTTTTATCCTTTGTAAAAAAAATTCTTTATGTATCTGTTTTGATCGTTAGGTATGTCGCTCTTCTGTGCAGTAAATGTATAGACATAACAGTAACTAGTAATTGTGGTTATTAATGACAATATTGTGATGATAATAATAATAATAATAATAATAATAATAATAATCCATAACTGCATTTCAGAAATTTATCCATAAAATAAATTAGATGATTAAGAAAAACATACGTAAATTATCTGACTGTATTTGAACGAATTAAAAACTGCTATTAATCACTGAATTACCTTAATTTACGCTGTTGTCTAGTTTCTGGTGTTTTGTCAAGTAGTGGTGGTAGTTGTGGTGATGCCTGTAGGTTGTGGCGATACGAGCAGTTTTGGTGGCCTGATGGTTGTTGTAATTTCTATGTGTTGTTTGCATTCATTCTCAAGGTCTTAACTGGGGAATTATTCATTTATTCATATATTTATTTAACATAATATCCGATGATAGCCAGCAGCACAAACCATTGGAGACATCAAACCAATAACAACAATAAGATCATGTAGATAAGGTTGTGTACTCCATGACTCTCGGGTGGACGTAATACTCTTGTTAATTGGAGGGGAGTTAAGATGAGGCAAATGGGTGGAGGAACACAGGTTGAAGGGACAGGTATGGTGGTGGGGGGGGAGTGGTAGGAGGAGGAGGGGGAGCAGGAGGAACAGTGCAAGGAGGAAGAGGAATAGAGTAGGTAGGCAGAGAATACAAGTGTGAATCTCCAATAGAGAAACGGGCTGGTGATGTATAGAAATATTGTGACGGGGGGACAGGTGTCTGGTGGTGACGGCTGTGGTAAAGATATAGAAACGTCAGATGTGGTGTTGAAAGCGGCGGTGGCGCTGCTACAAAAACATCAGGTGTGAACCTGACAGCGGTGGTGATGGTGGTATAGAGAGAAGCAGGTGTGGGGCTGACAGGGGTGGTAGTGGTGGTGGCGGCGGCGATAGTGGTGGTGGTGGTGGTGCGGGCGTGTCCCCTGGAGGATGGGTGGAGCTGGGAGTATCCTTGGCCATGAACGCTGCGTGGCCCCGGCCCGGGAGACGGGGGAAGAGAGGGGGGAGGGAGAGAGGGGACGATGCGTAGTCAGGGATCCTAACATATAACAGTAACGCCGGAAGAGGAAGATAGGATCAGCAGATAACAGCAAAGAAAACAAACAATGGACAATAAGCGGATGTAAAACACATTCCTTGAACGAGACTTTAACACAGCTGAGGAATATTGAGTAAGTTTTGCCAAATGAGGTTGATGATACAGTCAGCAACAACAACAAAAACCAGCAGCAGCAGGAACAACAGCAACAGCGGCAGGAGCAGCAGCTGTGATGTGCAGCAGACACTCCTTGCCAACGGTGTAGTGTATAATGGGGCGTAAGATTTCTTTCTTACTACTGTTCACGCGTGAGAATTAACATGTGTTCGTAAAGTTGTGCAACATTTTGTGTTTACTGGAGGAAATGAACCGTGAGATATGACTCTTAAGACCACAGGGGCGAAAAGAATAACTTGAACGACATAAAGAGGAGAGAGAGAGAGAGAGAGAGAGAGAGAGAGAGAGAGAGAGAGAGAGAGATTGTTAAGTATCCCCCCAAAAAATACAGAAAAGGAGCGTGAAGGGGCACAGTGGACACCATAACGAGAGTAAACTTTGGAAGCGACGAGAAAATACGAATATGGTGGTGCAGGAGGGAGGAGGACCAGAGAATGTCTATTGGTGCGGAAAATAGCCGGAGCGTTATGGAAAATGTTGAGTGTTCAAGGTTGCGCCTCAGCTGTGTTGCACCCCCCCCCCCTCTCCCAGGTCTCACACTCTGCCTGCCTCCCACTTGCTTGTCCTCCTCCTCCTCCTTATCACACTGTCAAGTGCGTCATAACACTGCCACAGGTGCTTCACCATTCAACCTCAAGTGTTAGCACAGTATAATGCGTCACCACACTTACCACAAGAACGACATTGCGCAATTGCGTAAACGCACTTACTGCTAATGGCGCGTCACCACATTACGACAAATGCGTCAACACACTCCACCTGCGCATCGCCACACACTAGTGCGTCACTGACCACAAAGGAAGTAACAGGGCTGCCACTCGGATAGCTTTTGACCTCCTTACGCGCGCACACACACACACACACACTTAGTTCTGGCTAACCCTACTTACTTACACCTCTGAATTTAGATAACACAAGCACTAGACCTATCTTATGTGTCTCGCTTTAATTTTCCTGACAGGAGTTCTCTTGTATTTAACTGTGTGTGTGAGGAACTACCACCTTCACACCATGCTGGCTAATATCTGCTCTTAGCACGACTCACTTCTGCCTATGCCTTATCTCCTAAGTGGTTATTGGCGTCCTGTTTAAGATTTTTAAATTGGGAAATTTACCTCTAAATTGATTTGATGTACATTAACATCCTATATCGTAGCGGTATAGTTTAATGCCACCCTTAGGAGTATAATAGTGTAGTTCACTGAGTAAGATATCTTAACCCTTGAGTACTATGTCAGCTCCATAAGTACAAGGATTTTGCTCGTTAAGTAAGATAACGTAATCCCTTGAGTATGATGCTACAGAGTCCGATATGCTAGCGTATTAAGGTGATCAGTTTCAGGGTACGAATGACATCGTACTCAGGGAGTTCAGCCATCGTACTCAAAAGGGTTAATGAACGCCCTACAGTTTCATAATAGATTGAGTTACTTCCCACCCGCTTGTCTTACCTGGACATTTCTTCTACAGTATGTTTTGAGTGGAAATATGAACACTGTTGTCGAGTGTTTTTGTTTACTTCAAGTTGTGTGTGTGTGTGTGTGTGTGTGTGTGTGTAAGAATGTAGGAAGACATTGGTTAGTGAGACAGTGTGGGCTAACCTGTATTGGTTTACTATTGTTGTGTTTCAATGTGTATCAGTGTGTGTGTGTGTGTGTGTCGGCCAGGGCTTTAGTCACACCCACGAGAGGATGATGGAGGACAGGATGGACCCTCAAGCAGCTCCTCCTCACGTAAAACTTGGACCGGATGGAGGTAATGTCGTCACTCACGTCGTGCATGTGTGTGTGTGTGTGTTGACCTAAACCTTGTCTACGTAGTTAGTCGTTAGTTGGATCGATTCGGTGTGTGTGTGTGTGTGTGTGTGTGTGTGTGTGTGTGTGTGTGTGTGTATGTGTGTGTGTGTGTGTGTGTGTGTGTGTGGTATGTGTGTGTGTGTGTGTGTGGTATGTGTGTGTGTGTGGTATGTGTGTGTGTGTGTGTGTGTGTGGTTAACTTGATAGCTGCCATTATTACCACTTAAAGAGGTGAATGTCCTCCCTCCATTGACAAAGGGTATATAGGTGATGACAGACCAAGAGAAAAAGAATTCATAAGCCTAAAATATCTTTCGTTCTTATAATGGTGATGCACAGGGGAGAGAAATTTGAAATTTAAAAACAAATTTTCATCTATACAAGAATGTTTCGCTCCAGACAACGAAAAAAAAAATTGACACACACCCAGACGCTACTCAGGCCATAATACGTCCTTTATTTGTTTGGGTTAACGGATATACAGTAAATAATAATTAGAATTACATAGTAAACAAAGAGTAAACACTGGCAGGTATTTGAACGTTACGGCGTCAGACAGTAGCAAGCAGCACTAGTGGTTACGAGTCCCCTGATGATTGATTCACCACCGCCTGCACTACTATTAACTCCCCTGGTTGCCCGGACTCATCTTGACGAATGAATGACTGCGTGGTTAGCGGAGAATTGGCTCATTATTTTAATTTCATGTTACGGCTAATTGAGGGACATTTAGGATACTCTGAGCTGCAGGTGTAGCCTTCTTAACCCCCGCCATAGCAGTAGCAGTGATTATAGCTTCCTCATCTTCTCTCTGCATAGTAGTAGCTGCAGTTACAGCCGCCATAGCCTCCCTTCTCATAACTTCCATCCCCATTTCTTCCCCATATTGTTACTACAGTATGATAGAAGATGGATGTATTGAATTTCATCAACTTTATGTAACCATTTCTATTATTCTTGTAAGTTTGTGGTGAGTTTGCATATATTATTTTCTGTGTACTTGTACTAATACTATCTCCTTAACACTTGTTATATTGACGTCATTATATATATATATATATATATATATATATATATATATATATATATATATATATATATATATATATATATATATATATATATATATATATATATATATATATATATATATATTTGTAGTACTTGACAACTTAACGTTATATATTATAAGCATTAAAAATATAGATACCTGTATATATATATATAGACTGTATATATGTCGCTTACCTTTACCGTGTCCAAGGAAAAATAACTCAAGATTCTCTATTTTCCTCTCCTCGAACACGGTGAAAATAACTGCAATTCCGTGGCGTCAGCTCGGAAAAATATCGGATTCTGGCCACACAAGGTCGGCAGATTTTTTGACTTTGCAGTAAAATTTACGGTTGGTCGGGAGAGTGCGGCACAAGTATATTTTTCTGGGTCTTACGGTGGCCGACAGGGTGGGGCGGACCTCCCACTCTTTTTACGATATTTTTTGACAAATGTTCTTAATATTTTGCACTTGTTTTTTTTTTAAACCTATTTCTTTTAAGTGATTTCTAGACAATTTATAGTTTTTTGTATATATTTAATTTGTCTTATTTTTACGTTATTTCGTCCCTTTCATCTGCTTATTTACTCTTCTTATGCTTCGTTTATATCCTTCGTTACGATCACTTAACCTCCTAAGTACACTATCATCACTCCCCTCCCTGTACACCTCACTCCCTTCCCACACCTCCCACTCCCTGTCTTCTCCACTCCTGTACCATCCCACTCCCTGTGCCTCCCACTCCTGTGTACACATCCCCCTCTACACCTCCTCCCTCTACACCTCCCCACTCCTACACCTCTCCACTCACCCTACACCCCTCTCCACTCCCCTCTCCCACACCTCCCCTCCCCTCTACACCTCCCCCCACTCCTACCCTCCCCCACTCCCTTCACCTCCCCTCCCACTCCCTGCACACCTCCTCCCTGTACACATCCCACTCCTCCTTCCTCCCCACTCCCACATCCCTCCTTACACTCTCCCACCTCCCCACTCCCTCTCACCTCCCTCCTCTACACCTCTCCACTCCCTCTACACCTCCCCACTCCCTCTACACCTCCCCACTCCCTCTACACCTCTCCACTCCCTTTACACCTCTCCACTCCCTCTCCACCTCTCCACTCTCTCTACACAACCTCCCCCCTTCCCCTGACCCTCAACAAGCTTCACGGTCTCCTCCCGGGGTGCGTGAAGCTTAGACCATTCACGTGCCAGGTCTGCGGTCTTACTGGGGATTCGTCTACCAGCGTGAAGGGGTGGGGATGGGGGTCCGGTCTTCTCCTAACCAGTGCTCTCCATCACTCAATATTTTAGCAGGGTGAGGCTGTAAAACCTGTGTGTATATGTTCCTCTTTGAATATTTGATGATGGTGATATTCGTGTATTTTGGTGATAAATATTTTGTTTTTCTCTTTACTCTGGTTGTTTATGTCTTTTATTTAATTTCTATTTGTTTGTCTTTTACTTTTTTGTTTTGATTTTTTCCATAAATAATTTTGTGTAAAATATTCTTTATTGGTTTTATTCATTCTTCTTTTTTTTCTGGTGATAAATTTTCGTAACTATCTTTTTTTTTTTAATATTGGGTCATATTTGTCTCCTTTTCTAGAATTCTTGCTGTCTAGTTTTGGGGCGATTTTCGTATCTTTTATTTTTAATGGATGAAATTACCTGAAAAAAATCAAGTTACTTTGGTTTGAGTTATACAGTAACACACCAAGTATCCCTGTGGACGTGCAAGGTCATAAACAGTTGTTGCAGCACCACTGACTGTTGGCAAGGGTGAACTGGAGTTTCCGCCAGACATAAGTTATTTTATACCCGGAAATTATCATTAATGGAATTACTCTGTCAGTATTACATCTGACACCATTATTATTAACACTCACAATCAGTATTAGTTCTGACACTATTATTTACAGTCACTATAATTATTAGTTCTGGCACTATTAGTAATAATTGTAAAAGGATTTTCAGGTATACTTTCACGTTACACCGAAGTACAGTGGCTTAAGTATCATCCATTCGTGTTCAGTGTTCCTGGTGCCTGACTGCTGGAGGTGTGGTTGTGTGGTCGCCCTGCGGAGAGGAGGATGTGTGGTGGGTCTCAAGTATGCTCCTGCAGATCACGTTATCCTGCCGGTGGTACTGTGTCTACCCCTGGCCCTTCCCTGTGGTACTGTGACTCCCCTGCCTCCCCACGGGGTATCTTACACCCTCCGTGCTTGCCTTCAACAGTACAAAGCTCGTTATGTTTAGTCATTTGGCCAGCGTGTGTGACCTACGGTACCGGCGGCCCTAAACTTGTGGAGTGGATGGTCTCAGTGGGTGGCGGGTGGCCCTCACGTCCTGCGCCATTCATGAGTCGTTGCAACTTTTATCATGCGCTACGTTGCATGACGAAAATATCTTTACTGGCTCCATGTTAAGTAATGGTAAAGCTTGCAGAGATCGTTGAGTGAATATTGATGTTTTATTTTTATGGATTCAAGTATTAGTGGAAGAGGTGTGTAGTAGAGTAGCAAGGTAGGTGTCGCACAAGGAGTGTTGGGTCAGGCAGGGGCCATTCATACCGCGACTGGAGCGTAGTTTGCTCAGGTGAACTTATTTGGTAGTCCTCCCCCTCCCTCCCTCCCTCCCTGTTTGTCAACCCGCAACCCAAACCTCCGCCCAAACATACAGTAAATTTGCAGCGATTTCCTATACATGATTCATAAATGATTTGCTTACACACTCTTGTTTCGGCATGACCATTGTAGAGTGTACGTGAGATGCGTGCTCCAGAGGGCAGTGTGTTTGTGTGTGTGTGTGAAGGTGGCGGTGCTCGGCAATCCGACTTGTGGGTCGCTCCCTGCTCCGCCCTCTGCATACTTACTGCAACTTCTGAAGGAGGCAGCTGCACTTTGTTCTCTTTCTACTGTGACAGGGAAAACAAACATTGACTTTTTAAACACGAAATTGACCGGCGACCTTCTGTCGGCTCACGCGGGCACGATGTAATGCCTCCGAGGACAAGTCCCAGGAGAGGTATGAGGGCTGCACTTGGCTCTATGTCCTGCTTGGGAGGAATTAGCGGATGACATGCACAAGTCGACGCCGGCTGCCGTTGTTAGGCAGACACTCCGCCGGGCTCGTTCTCCGGGTTTTTCTCAGCAACGGGTTATTGTGCCGAGGATGGAATCAACTGTGGTGTATTTGGTGTAGGATGGGTCGTGTGGTGCATTAGGGTGACGAGGGTCGTGGTTGGTTGGTTGGTTGTTTGGTTGGGAGCTTGGGGATGTTTGCTGTAGTGGTGTGAGATGTGTGTGTGGTGATGGGGGCTGTTGGAGTGGCGTGGTGATGTTGATGGTGACAGTGACTTAAAGTGATGGTGGAGTGACGGTGATGGAGACTGTGAGGAGAGAGAGAATTGGAGTAGACGAAATGGAATGGGGCATGATGAAGATGAGGGTGGATGATGGAGATGGTGATGGTAGTGGTAGCGGTGGTGGTGGTGATAGTGGAGGTGGTGAAGGTAATGATGATGTTGGTGGAGGTGGTGTATGTGATCGTGGAGTTTGAGGGGGTGGTAGTGGTGGTGGGCGTGCGGGTGATAATGTGGGGCGGTGTCACTGGCTGCCTGGTGTTGTGTTGACATGACCCCCGCCTATTTGACTAGTCCTTCGAGTGTTCACCTCCCCTCCCCCTCTCGTCCTGCCTCCCACACACTGTTTTGACAAATGCTTCCTCCGTCTCCTGTCTTTATCTCCTATCTGTCAACTGTGGGGGTGCACTAGGCTAGCTAGCAGGGGAGGCTGGGGGAAAGATGCTACGGGGAGGCTGTGAGAGGTTGTAGAGGCAGGGAAGGGGGAGGCCATGGAGAGGTGGTAGAGGACATCACGGAGGTGAGAGGGGGTCGTGGTAGGAAGGGAGAGGAGGTCTTGAAAGAAGGCAGTGGCGTAGGAGGACGCCATTGAGGTGGAAGGGACCTATGGAGGGGTGGGAGAGCACATCGCGCACATCGCGGAGGTGGGCTCAAAACACAACTTAAACGCTAAAATAGCCAGTAGCAAGGCGGTCAGCCCGCCTCCTTCTACCTCCTCCTAAACTTCTTCAATTTCCGGACTAATAACCTCCTTCCTCCCTCCTATAATTTTTTTTCACCCCTTTCTTTCTCTTCTAAAAAAAACGGAGGTGGGAGGGACCTTGCTAGGGTGGGAGAGGAGACCAGGGAGGGAGTGGGGAGACTGTTGTGGATAAGGAGGAGGAGGACATCATGGAGGGTGTTATATGAGAGGCCCTTAGGGGAGGGAGGAGGCTGCAGATGGTGATGACAAGGCGGAGGACGCACTAGTGACGGAGGACTGGAGTCTTTAAGTGGGAGGTGATGACGAATGGGGTGATGGACACCTTGGTAGTTATCTGAACTAATTACCTGAAGATTAATCACCGTCACACTAACTGGAGGGAGGTTAGATTAGCTTAGCGTTAGGGTGTTTTTTTCTGGTGAAATAAGGTGAATAACTAATCTTCACGTGGTCAACAATACCTTTATCGCCATGTTGCGACCTAACACACTAGTGACTGTTCTGTATGTGCTCATGACAGATAGCAGAATTGTTTTTACTCAGAGTCAGCGAAAAAATATCAAGGACACGACTCTTTCCTCAGACCAAAATAATAAGATGAATAAATAACTCGATACTTACACAGCCGAGGTGCCAATTCTCACCGGGTGGCGCTTTTTCAAATATTATGTCCTTAACCTGTGACCTTTTCACTTCCAAAACACAAAAGCTCTAGAGATGTCATAACTAATGTGTATACACAATATAAAAACTAGCACCGACCACCCTGCTCACCAGGCCCCGTCAGTGTGAGGGAATATCAAAGAATAAGGATAGTAGTTATCGATGCCATATGTCATAATTATACCTTAAAGATATATCTATTGCTACAGTTTATGATTGTTTGTGTTTCTGCCTAAGTATGAATAAACTTACCCATAACGATATCACTCCCTTACAGCACCTCGTGACGTAACAGACCAGGTGTGAGATGTGTTGTGGCGTCAAGTGTCACTGCTGGGAAAACTTGCCACTTGTTCCACCTTTCACTGTAGAACACCATCAACAAACATAAAGTCTTGACAATTAGGACACTGACAGTAAAACACAAAAAAGAGGTAAACATCGCAAGACTCTGCTCTGAATTGAACAGTCATTTGAAACTTGTAAAGAATTGTATATTATTGCCAACCGAGTCGACATATTTTTCAAAGGCATCTCAATATTTCTCAAGACATTCCGGGCAGTTACTTGGAGGCTCTGGTGGGGAAGGGAGGTAAGCTGGGGCAAGGGGAGGGAGTAGGGAACGTGAGGGGAGGGGAGCGAGAGGTTAGGTGAAATGGAGACGAAAATGGAGGGTGGAAATGTCAAGCTTCATAAATTTCTGTTAGTGTCATTTTATTTTGCTAAATCATTTACTAATTGAAGGGGAGACTACACCTCCCACAGTGTTGAAGTATCTGAACAACTTATAACTCACACATAGTTGAAATACCTTATATAACGGGGCAGTGGTGGCCGCCTCAGTCTAGTGGACGGTTATTATACCATGACGCTGTTTATGTGTTCCAGGATTAAACTGCATTACCATATTTGGAACGGATTGACCAGACGCCACTTAAATGTAGACGTTATTTATAAGGGACACCAGACCTTGTTTAATATGGACATCTTGGTTCTTTTAGACGTCTCGTTTAACATCTTTGTTTAGTTGGACAACCTTGTTTAAACTAGGCTGGATCATACCCGTGTTTGGTTTCAGTGGCTCCTCCCTTCTCCGGCAGCTTGTAACCGAGTTTTTTATTTGATCGACCAGGCTGTTGCTGTTGACTAGCCTCAGGTCTTCATATTTAGAAAAGTCAGGTTCATTAGTTATATATTAAAAGAAACTTGACAAATTAAATACTCTTGTAAATATACACTGGACTCCTGTTTCTAATATTTGCTGGTAGTGAGTTGATTAGCTTGGGTCCCTGGGTGCTAAAACTTCAGGCTGTATAATTAAGACCACAGTTTTACGGTGTGTATATTTTACACATTCCTCAAATTCTCTCACTCTTGTTAGGAATGAAGTTTGTCTCTAGAGAGCAAATCCTCCATGTTATTTACAATGTGTGTGTGTAAGAGCTGCGGTGTTGAGTGTTCTGGCTGCCCCTAGTGTGTGTGTTGGGTGTGACATACTCAGTGCGTGCGGCAAGTGCGTGCGTTTTCTAGCTTGGTAATTTCGTCGACCGTAAAAGTTGATATTAGCAGAGAGCAATATTCCAGTTGAAGTGGTGTGATGAGTATCATCATTGGTTTGTCGGCATTGGTTTTAAAACTCCTCATTATCCAGCCTGCCATTATCCTCTGCTTACCCGCACTGAAAGGTCACCTGCCGAGATCATCCCGAGTTATTTTGTATCTTGACCTAATTCTGCCTATGACTGACAGAAGGACAGACACTTAATACTGCACAGTCACAAACTAAAAACTCACACTGGTAGGCCTGGCTAACCTCTGCGTGATGATTAGGGAAGATTCCATTCACCTGTTGGTACCCTTGATTCACAGGTGTGTTTATGGATGGAGCCAGCTAAAATTTGCACCTGTGGCTGAATAGCGAATGTAATATATATATATATATATATATATATATATATATATATATATATATATATATATATATATATATATATATATATATATATATATATATATTCGCTATTCAATCACTATTCATACACACATAGTTTAATTATTAAGGGGGGTATAAGTTATGTACATGTTTATATGCAGATTATTTTGAATGGAATTTTTGTTAGGTGTTGTTTAACTTGGTACTTTATTAAATTTCGGAACCTGGTAAGGTGGTCGTCTTCACCTACACACCCACCCATCCATACGATGACACACACACACACACACACACACACACACACACACACACACACACACACACACACACACACACACACACACACACATTCATCCAGGGCGGCCCACGTCACCACAGAGCGCGAGGAAAAACTCGGTGCGGGCGTGGCGAGGGTGTGGCACCGTCTGTCAATAAAGAATGAATAAAGAGCCTCACGGAGTGCCGGGGGAAGGTGCGGTCAGGCATCGGTAAAAGCCTCGCCCTGAATTATGAATGTCGCCCCAACAGACCTGACACATTTAAAAAAAAATACCTTAAGTAAATAATAGAGTAAAAGCTGCTCAAACACACTTACCTGGAGAGAGAAGAAAGAGAGAGAGCGACACACACACACACACACACACACACACACACGAACTCGGTTAATTGGAGACAGTCGTTACAGTTTCCTTAAGGTCGGGTCAACCCTCCAACTCAGCCGCCACACGTTACCTGATATCACTTTCGTTCTAATCGTTTATACTGACGGAGATCCTTCTGGGGTCCATTACATTTACTTAACCCCTGAATAGAAGGACTCACGGGTTAATTAATGGTGTTTGAGGTTAATTTATGGGGACTAATTCATCGCATCATAATGGATTTAGTTATTGTATGCAAGGGTTCATTCATTGTACTCAAGAGGGTCATTCATTGTATTCAAGGGGTCATTCATATTACTCAAGGGGCTTACGTCAACGTTCTTAAAGCAATTGATTATTCATGTCTGTCAATGGATACCTGTGTGTTTATTGACCTCCAGTGTCTTAATTACTCCAACACACACACACACACACACACAGTCCTGTCATCCTATTGTTTTCATCTCAGAGTTCAAAAGGTCAAGGTCAAACGTAAAAAGTCACATATATATCAATGCCCAGTTTTAGTTGTGAAGGACCAGGAGTCGATGCACCCCAGTTCAACGTCCCTAATGTGAACACCTCCCTCCCTTCTCCACACCTGTCCCCTCCCCTATCTTCAAGTGTCCCCTCCCCATCTCTATGTCCCCCCCACTCACACGTATCCCTCTCCCCTCTCGTGTATCCTCCCCCATGTTTACCCCCCTCCTCTCCCCACAAGCGTTTTGGCTTTGTTCCTTATTTACGTATATCATAGAAAATATAATTCCATATTAATAAAGCATTCTGTGTAGTAACCCGATAACACCGTAAAAATACATAAATAATATCATATTCATCTTATACCTTGACCTTGCTCGAGGTGCAATATCTAGAACATATACATTTTTTTGGTGTAGTTGCTTAGCTAACGATAGACAATTCCTAAACTGTATCATCATTATCATCAGGGGAAGCTGTCGTTCTCAAGCCTCATTTAAAGTAAGATCAGCCTTGACAAGCAGTGGAGGATTAAGAGTGAGCTAAGTGGAGCGAAGAATAACAGGGAGGCGGGGTGAGGGCGTGTCTCCGTTACTCTGAATGTCGCCAAATGTCAGCCGCTCACAGCCACAATTGAAAGTTGACTGACGGGTGTACTGTGCTGTGAGCGACCCCTTTGCCAGCTCCTCCTGTTGCTGCTGCTCCTCCTACTGCTGCACCAGGTCAGGCAGCAGGTGGCCGAGGTGTTTATGGTGTAGGTGTTAATAGGGAGCAGTTTGTTGTTGTGGTTGGAGGTGTTGGTGTGATGGTGTAGAGACTCTAGATGGGGGAGGAGGAGTGGAGGTGGTGTTGGTGGGGGAGATGGGTGGTGGGGGAGAGGGTTGGTGCAGGTGTTGGTGGTGGAGAGGGGTAGTGCAAGTGTTGGGGAGAGGGGTGGTGCAGGTGTTGGTGGGAGATGGGTGGTGGATATGTTGGTGGGGGAGAGGGGTGGTGCAGGTGTTGGTGGGGGAGATGGGTGGAGGGGGAGAGGTTTGGTGCAGGTGTTGGTGGTGGAGAAGGGTAGTGCAAGTGTTGGGGAGAGGGGTAATGCAGGTGGAGGTGAGGATGATGGCGGTGTGTTAGTGGTGCAGAAATTGATCATGGTGGTATTACTGGTGTAGATAATGATGTTTGTGATTCAGGTTGTAATATTGGCGGTGGTAATGGTAGTGCAGGTTGTGGTAGTGGTGTAGATGGTTATCATGGTGGTGTAAGTGGTGATCTTGGTGGTGCAAGTGGTGGTAGTGGTGATTTAGGGGAGGTTAACTTTTGAGTGATTACAGTGGTGGTGGTACTGCTGGTACTGGTAGTGATAGTGGTGGTAGTGGTGGAGTTAGTGGTGGTGTTAGTGGTGGTGTTAGTGGTGGCAGCGGCTTTGCACTGATACAAATGATGGCACAGGTGTTCCTATCACTGATGACGAGAAAGTAGGTCATATAGTACAAATGTCGGTGAAAAATATACAGACGGAACAGATATCGATAAAGGAAGTGTAAACAGGACAGGTGTCAATAGAGGATGTGTAAACGGAACAGATGTGGGTGAAAGGGAAGAAAGCGGATGGGGTGTCGAATACTAAAAAATACACACTGGCCCAGGGCCGTGATGTCCATCTAAATGTCTTAGAAACGTCCTCGTGGTGTCCGGTGTGTCTGTGAGCTCCAGAAACGTTTTACCTGATCGTACAAACTTTATGGGGAGCGTTTGATGAGTCCTAAAAAACGTTCCAATGTGAGACAAAGGCACAGAAACGTTCCATTGGTGTCCAGAAACGTTTTGAAGCAGTGATATGTATTCAAAACTTCTCTGTGAACCTCAAGAACGTTATACATCAGCAGAAACAAAGCATCTCAGAAAGTGTGGAAAAGAAACTTCGCCAATTTGCATAAACCAGTACAAATTGTAGCTATAGGTTGTAGGAGCTATAAGCACTACTCTAACTTTTATTTTTTCTACATGAACGATGTTTTCTGTAGTGTGTGTCATTAGTCTTGTCTACAAATGGTAATGGTAGAGTAAAGGTAATGGGAAATACGACGATGGTTGTTAGTGAATATGTTACTTGTTAAGTGGCTGAGACAATTACAGGTGTCAGTAGGAGTGGTACTATCCTTTCTCCACTAATATGGTAAAGAGAGTAGCTACTCCCTGTTTATAATAATAATAGCAGTGACCTTTATCTGTACCGGTTGTATAGCGGGAGTTGTCAGACATGATGGTGGTAGGAGCATTAGTAGTTACACGGCAGTAGTAGTAGTAGGTATAAGGGGTAACATCACAGTCCGTTTACTTCCATTTTGTCTACCCTGTACTTAGCTTAGGTTAGGTCATCATTAACTGACAGGAGACATTTTGGGAATAAGTGACATTTTCAGATTTGACATGATGGGAATAGACAAAGTGGGCATAAACCGGTATAAGGATACATCAGATCAGGGAAATGGCATCAGTAACAGCAGCAGTAGGTGCAGCAGGATGGCGAGGAGGTGTCGTCAGCGGGCGGGCGGGTAGCCACACCCTTATCAGTGTGTGTGTGACAGCGGAAACGTCTGGGACACTCCGCTGCCCCTCTCTCTCACCACACTCGCTCCCCACACTGTTGTTATTTGGCCACTCATGCGCTGCGTAGGTGACTGTAAAGCTCCGTGGGCGACTAATGTGTTACCTGAGGACACTGACAGACGTAGGGACAGTATTAGTGTACGTAGGAACATTCGTGTTGTACTTGGGGACAACAGTGACCTTCTTGAGGACAACAGATGTGTGTGTGTGTGTGTGTGTGTGTGTGGCGGGGGGGGGGGCAACAACAGTATAAATGAGGACTAAGGCGATTTAAGTGATACCCCTCCCCTAGTAATGATCAACATGGGAGGGGAGGGGAACTTGCGGTCTACGTGAGGACAACAATTGTAATCCTGCCTTGTAATCTTAGTTTTCGCCTCGTCTATTAGGAACGCGACTACAAATTACACCCTGTTGGTCTCTCTACTTATTGTATTAACTGTTTTTTCATTCGATCATAAATTATATAGATTTGAAACACGTGAATGAATGTGTCTTAAACGAACAAGCGACGATGATGTGTATTAAAGGTAGGTTAGCGTTTTGGGGCTTGTGTGTGTTAAAGGTGGGGTAGGGAGGTAGGGTTGACGGAGAAGGGCGCTTGTGCTGCCACCTGTCGCTCCCTGCCCCACCCTTCTCTGAAAACCCACTCCTCTGTAACACACACACACACACACACACGTCAGCATTTATTCATATGTATGCGTACATACTGTGCTCAATCACTCAACCTCCCACACAGTTATTCTGTATATTTTCTCGTCTAAACAGAACTCTCTCACCTTTTTTCTCTCACTCCTTCTCTCATTCACCTTATCTCTCTCACATTAACCAATTGATTGACCACCACGGGAACCAGAATAAACCTCATCAGCCACGTGCGACCACAGGTGGGTGGGCAGGCACGTGTTGCCATCCTGCCACCTGCCTGCTCTTCCACCTCACCTCACCCCTCACTCACTCACTCACGCACGCACGCGAGGGAGTGTTCTGGCGTGAGGTATTAACGCGAGTCGGTGTTCATGCCCTGTTACGCTACATCAAGTTTTAGTTATTAATATGCTGAGTATCCGGGATATGTTTTACTGCCTCAGTGAGAAATGTGTTGACTCTCTCTCGATCGAATTAAAACTGCATTCAAAGCTTGGTAGTCCAAAAGAATTAAATTTGGTTATGTCAATCATGTTAGTTTGTCACCAAGCAGTTAGTCAGGAAAGGCGTTTATAGAGCTGATTACCCCCAGCTAAAGGATGACGAGATAGATATTTTTATATATTCTTTTAAATTAGAGACTTCCGTACACTGAGTAGTTCAACACATGGGTGAGTCATGAGGCCACACCTAGGTTACCGCGAGCCTTGTGTGGTGCTGTTGGTGTCGGCCCGTCATATATAAGCACCTTTACTAAGATCGCAGCACCAACACGGGTACTTAGAGGCGCCTGACGTCCCGCTCCCCAACCTTGAGTGACTTGCTGATAGAGTTATGACAGACGAACCTTCACCAGTTTTCTTGTAGGGGCGGTTTGTCGCCGAAGGATCTTGGGATTGGTGCCACTGTGGTGTGTGTCGTTAGCCCGGGCTCTGAAACACTTGATTTATGTTCCGTATCTATCTGATCCAGTTTGTCTAGATAAAAAAGATATATGTCAGCAGTTTTACAATATTGAGAAGATCGTCGACAGGGTGTACAGTAGGTAAACTTAAATGGACCATAAACTGTTAAGTGACACCCATAAACCGACTATATACTACAGGGAAAAACTACAGTAGGACCCTGGTTTACCGAACGACGTTTACAGGTGATGAATATACTATAAGGCTTATAAACTGTTCCCCACGAGACGTCCACCACAATAGTGTTTACAGTATAACGTCATTCTCAGGTACAGTTTACTACTCCCTAGTTACTGACACTCAACACCTCCAGGAACCTCGCATTACATATGGATAAATTACGTCTGTGGTTAATATCGGAAGTAATTTAGGAGGAGAGAATTAGTCATGACGATTCCTGGTAGTGAGCGACCCACGTGGTCATGACACCCGTTTGTTTATGATACGTCACTGCCACCCAACGTTGCCGAATCCATAAATTGTTTTTCTTTGATTTTGTGCTCTTTGTATTCAACTATGGAGTAGAAATAATATGTACACCGTTTAATAAATGTTTTAATGTCACTGGAGAAATTAAGTGAGTAATGTGTAGTAGTGTGACATGAAGACTTGAGTTTATTGTTGTGGTAGTGGTTGCGTGTTTATGGCAACTCCGCCACACCCATGCAGTAACCCCAGGGTGTGGTGCTGCTGCCAATTGACGACCACAAATTAGAAAGTAAATACACACACACTGCAGTTACGCGCGTTTTAACAAGCGTACTGATTTTTTTCTAGCCTTCCGAGAAAAACACAGAGTACACAGGTGAATAAATTATGTGTACTGCGGAGGTGTGAAGGGATTGTGCTGGCAACTCATCGAGAAAGGGCAGGCGAGCCGCACAAGCTGGGACTCAGAGAAAACGGATGTGAAGAAGCGGGCATCCTCTTGTTTTTACCGAACGGAAGATGCTGGCCTTGGTGGAGAGCTGCTGCTTGGTCTCTGCTCCTGTGTGTCCTTGTTACACCTGTTGGTCGATCATCTGACGCACACTCTACAAATAAACCGACCAGGGAAAACCCTCCTCTAGAGTGTGGCGGCCTCTAGTACCCGGATTCTCAGAACTTAAGCTACATTCCTCCTTTTTGTTCACTTAATTGGTTAGTGAGAACGTTAGTTGTTATGGCGAATTCCTAATAAAATTACGAAAGGACTTTTGCTTCTTCACTGTGACGCACGATAGTCAGTTTTGACGTACTTTTTAAACCCAGTTTGTGAGAACGATATCACTATGAATCATCGAAGAAGAAAAACAAGTCAAGAGATATATCTACGAACAGTAGATAATCATTACCATAACTCGTGACAAGGGAGGACGAGAGGGGTGATAGTGGCGTCACACCAACACAAAATATTAACCTTTAACTACACCATAAGGATATATCGCTGCTGTCATCATAACTAATAAAATATAGTGCAATTTATACTTCAGTTTTATATAGGCAACGTGAATTTTATATTAGATATTAAATTTATACCAGGGAACTAATGCGATTTTTTTTTTGTTAGTTATCGTGTTTTAGTTGAGGATACGAGTGTGTGGAACGAGGGTGAGGAGGATAAGTCATAAGTACAGTTCATACGCATGTTGGCTGGGGTGCTGGAGGATAGCGGCTGTCAACACTTTATCATACTGCGACGCAACGTGTGCACAGGCTTAGCACTGCCTCAGTAAACAACACACACACACACACACACACTGAGAGCTGAGGACGCCTTAAAGTAGAATAACACGTCTTCTACAGTGAACTAAATACCCAGAGAGACGCTGAGAGAGAGAGTTATAATAGTTCACATGTGGATGTTGTGTGTGTGTGTGTGTGTGTGTGTGTGTGTGTGTGTGTGTGTGTGTGTAATCCCAAATAAGGGCTATGTACCAGACCCCAAGATAAATGTAGTTATATATGTACAGTACAAACTGTGTTAGGAGATTATAAGATGATGGAAATTACAAGGAGTAAAGTACAATACTGGAGATAGTGTGGCGGCATACATGGGAGAGTATTAAGTGAAAGGGGTTAACATGATGATGACTCGTGGTTCAGTGACGATTGAAAGTGATTTATGAAGGAGAGTGACTGCCTGAATCATGTGTTAAATGGGAAATGATTGAGGAGGCTAATTAATAAAACAATAATTAATTTAAATACCATACTTACTAACTACAGCACTTACTCGTTAATATAACTACAGTACTTATGATTAATTATGACGCCTGTACTTATCATAGACAAACAAACAGATCAAGAGGGTGTGTGAATTATGGAGACCACGAGCCAAAGAACGTGTGGTGGTATTAGACGCAGGTGAAACAGTACACAGTACAGAGGAAGGCGCCACCGGGTCATGTGTGGTGGAGAAGGCGGAGATGGAGGAGGAAGGGGAATGAGCGAGCTGGGTGGGTGGGTGGGTGGGTGGGTGGGGTATGGGTGGGACGAGATTGAGGTCAGAGTGTGATAGCGGCGTGTTATATTCCCATGGTTGTTAAGTGTCTTTATAGAGGCAGCTGTAAGGGTGGTCTTAACTGGGCTGGTGAGGAAGTACTTTACTCTACTTGAGTTGAATGTTGCGTGGAATTTTGACCTTCATGAATGATTTTACAAGGTGATAGTATGATAATTTTGAGGTTTGTGGAAGGAAATTTCTTGCAAATAACAATTGATGTTTTAGAAGGTTGTAAAAAGAACGAACGTGGAAAGACAAAGAAACAGCTGATAATAAAGAATGTAGCACAGACGAAATAATCTAAATGTTAAAATAAATTCTAAGTGAATAAAAACATTGGAGTCAGAATATATGTATGTGAAGTCACCAGTGAGAAATCCATTCATAATTTCCTCCCTACAAAAAAAAACAAAAAACAAAAACAAATATTAATGAGAAAGGTGAGAGGTAAACAGGTGTGGCACTTAAGGGTAAAGTAATGATGGTAAGACAGTGTGGGTGTCAAGGTGTGGTAAAGGTGAAGAAAGACATTACCTAAACCCTGATTTTAAGTGTATAGAAAATGTATATGGATAAAGAGATCGCAGAGAATGAAGGTGAACGTTAATAAAAAGTGAATATTGAATTGATTAAAGGAAGAAATAGAAAGGGTTATGAGATGATGTGGACCTGGGGAAGAAGAAGAAAAAAGAAGAAGAAAAAGGAAAAAGTAAGAAAAGAAAACGAAGAGCAAATAAGAAGAAACAGAAATGAATGCAGTAGAGAGAGAGAGAGAGAGAGAGAGAGAGAGAGAGAGAGAGAGAGAGAGAGACTACTCGGAAACAGTGATGATACACTCACTTTTATTACAAGTCTTGCAACACGTGTCCAGACTGTTAGGGAAATTATTCACTTAATCATATGACAAATAATGTCTTCATCCACCCCCCCCACTTTTATTGTCACTTTCCACACATGTCTTGCACAATGATTCACCCAACACAAAAATGGGAGGAGAGGAAATGATAGATATATAGATATTATAGTTGGACTAGTGTTATTAATGTGTCTGTTTCTTTTGCAGGTAAGTGATGGATGCTCATACACTCGAGGGAGGGTGCAGGGAAGGTACGTACCCTGCAGAGTAGTGAGTGACTGTTGATACTCTGCTGCCCACTCCTGTGTAACGTCTCCCGTGTGTGTTTTGTGTCCCCCATGTGTGTGTGTGTGTGTGTGGGTGTGTGTGTATCGCCTTCCACGTTTTTATCACCTTGTGTGTGTACCTCCTCCCATGTATGTGTGTGTGTGTGTGTACAGCCCCTCAGGGTATCCCAAGAGCCCGAGGTCACCCGATCAAGGCTTCTCTTCACCTCACAGTGGGCCACAGGTTGTTTACAATTGACTTCTACTCTTACTTCCTACCTTCTCTAAGTACAGGGGAGGAGCCTTTCAATTGGGTTACATACAGGTCCCCTCCCCCTCGAATAAGTTATAGAACCCTGTCGAATATGCTACAGGTTACTCGTCTCAGTCAGGTAAACCACAAAACACCTGTTGAGTTGATTACAGGTAATTTCGTCTTTACCAACACCTCACCTTCAAAGACTCCCCCCCCCCTTCATCAAAGACACTTCCTCCCCCTCCCTCAAAGACCCCTCCGCTCCCCCACTGATTTAGGTTACACATTAGTTCATATCAACACGTTTCTCACTACGCGTGCCACCTGCTATATACTGTAAGTTAACCCGGCCAGACACACCCTCCCCCTCCTCTCCTCAGCTATACACGATGTGACCTAACTAAACCAGACCAATTCTTTGTTTATTTCCTCCAGCAGTCGTCCGGGTCTTTATATCATTGTAAATTGTATTGTGGTTGAATTCAAGTTGATTTATGGGGTCGTGGAAGAATGATTATATTCATTATTTTTATTTTATGAGGTCGTGGTATAATAATTGTATTGATTATCATTATATTATTATTTGTCTTTTTCTTCTATGTTAGGTCGTACGAGAGAAGATAAAAGAATACGAATTTGTAAACACGTCGGGCAAATATATAGACAGTGCCTCTATGCATTAAATATTTATGCTGTTGTAAATATAATCTTATCTAATTTATTGTTGTTATCCTCTTAATAAATCGTGACACAATAAAATGCATACTCGTCATTACTATCACTCGTAAATATTATCAGTAACAACCTTTGATCCCAAATTTGTAGGAACGTCTAAAAAAATATCACCTTATCTTTAGTCTAAGGTTTTAAGAATTTAGATAGCAAGATGCGGCACCTTCAAGTGAATGATGGGAGTGGCAGGTAGACAGTGTGAGGTCAAAAACAATCGGGAAGGTGACGAGGTCGAGTTAAACTGGTCGATGAACGTGTCCACCACCTCTGACTGCTGACGCCCGCACGCCAACACTCACATAAAGATTTATATACTTGGTATTTCCGAGGGTGGGCCTTCAGGGTTCATCGTCGGTCTTTGGCTGAGAAGTCATTCCAGTGAGAGAGAGAGAGAGAGAGAGAGAGAGAGAGAGAGAGAGAGAGAGAGAGAGAGAGAGAGAGAGAGAGAATTGCGTTCTTGTGTTCTGGTTAAATAGGAAATGATTAAGTTAATTCATATTTTGTGGTTAATAAAGTTGAGAGTAAGTTGAAGCTGAAAGTGAATTATTGTTTTGGTGGAGTTCCTTGATTGCAGCTTCTTCGGGGTTGACGTTTATAGAACTGAAGTAACAACAAATTATAAAAGTCACCTGTTAATATTATTGTTATATTTGTAGTTCCAACTTTTGATAAATCATGACTTAGCTTGAAAGAGAATTCTAGCTGGAGACGTGTTGTTAATTTTGCTGTAAAAGAGAGACAGTACGTATTTAGATATTTAAATCACAAATATACACAAACCTAATCACGAACATGCTGGACTAATGATAGTTCAGCGCAAATTGAAAGTTAGCGGGAGAGAGTGAGTACCAGTGTGTGTGTGTGTGTGTGTGTGTGGTGATGGTTATATATATGTGTGTGTGTGTGTGTGGTGACGTAATTAAGTAATGACTGTCTCGAGGAGGAAGGATGAAGGTTTAATTTTCTTTTAACATGACTTTTACCACACATGCTCGTAAGATGGTTGACTTCATGACGAATGACCCTGACCCCTGACACTCATGAATCCTTAACAGGTGACCTGGGGATGAGTCAGCTATTGGCAGATGACCTCAAACTACAGCTACTGACTCACTTTAAGCCATTGACCATGATCATGACATTACGTGGAGGCAGAACATGACAGGTGAGCTGATGACCTTCGTGAGTCGTGACGTTGTTGCAGGTGACCTCATCGGCGATTACTTCATAACGCAGGTATGTTGAGTGTCTAGAATGTGTGGAGCCGCCCCACCTCGCCCGCCCCGCCCTAATCTCCACCCCACCGCTGTCTCCACCCCACCCCACACCCACCCCACCCCTGCCTCCACTCCATTCCAGTCTCCACCCTACCTCGGCCTGATTCACCCCGCCCCAGTCTCCAGCCCCTTCCATTAATTATTACCTCCACCCTCTTGTCTCATCGCCGTCTCTCACCACCAAGAGATAATGAGCCGAGGAGAAGCGTCTCATAAGGAGCTGTACTTCCAGGGGGTGCAAGCCGTGTTTCCCGTGACCTGTCTGACGTGTGTTAAAACCCTCATTGTCTCTTTCAAGGTGTTGTGGTTCTGTTCGAGTTACCTTGTCTTCTTCTGTTTCTTTCTTCTTTCTTTTTTTCTTCTTCTTCTTCATCTTGTTAATATTTTATAAATGAGATTATTGCTAATAATACAACTGACGTAACGCGCACACTCACTCTCAGGTACACATTCAGGGTGAGTTGCAAACGTGTACATTCAAAACACATACATACATACATACATACATACATACATACATACATACATACATACATATACAAAGACATTATTTACCAATATAAACAAAGACCTTTTTATTTCACACCTCATGGAAAATAGTCAGGTAGTGTTGTTACCATCATATCCACCCCCCCCAAAAAAAGTTTACATTTATTTCCGGGAGAAAATTTGTTGACGTGGATTTCAGGAGATGAAATTATTGAAGGGTCGTCACGTCGCTGAACAGAAACGGCGTTATTAAAATAGTGCGTTGACGGCAGATCGTAACACAACATGACGCCTGAGAGATGAGAATTTAGTGGTATAAACATCGTAGGTTGGAGGGCTTGTGTGTATGTGTCCTTGTGTGGGAACATATATAAATCTATCAACAAATGGTAAGGATTGAGACATAGACAGATGATAAGACACATGGCATTGACAGCCGAGAAGAATTGAGACACTGACGAATCAAGACATCGACGAATGTTCTAAAAGGAGAAATCAACAAACTTTAAAAATTGAGATCTAAATAAATGGCGAGAAGTAAGACTGGGAGGAATGGTAAAGATAGAGAGATGAAGAGAAGAGAAGAAAAGAACTAAGACATCAACAAAAGATTACATGGACAAATATTTAAGGTATGAGACATTGACAGGTAATACTTTACGATAAAACACTGGAATGTGTTTCCGGAATGGCAAATTAATAGTAACATTGGTGTTGGACATTATATTCGTATTAAGTCATTATTTATAATTATTTGTATTATTGGTTATTTGTGGTTAAAGAATTATGTGGTTGTACCGTTTTTGTTGTAGTACGTCGATGCTATTTTGTTTAGTGATCTCCATCTTCGTTTGTTGACACTTGACAAATGATAATCGGAGCCTTTCGGACAATTCTGAGTCAGTCACTTTATTACTGCCGTGCGAGGAATACTTACACCTACTGACCGGAATCAGTTGAAGTTTTACCTTGCTGGGGACCGGTGAATACCATCAACATGATAAGTGGAGTATACTTCTTTTGTTTCCATACATAGATCTATTTTGGATAAGAAGTTGGCTCAGTTTATGAGATAGAAGTTATACCTCCTCTCACTGACACCTGGCGGCTCTACGATTAAGACTATATGACCGGTATGTTATTACACTCCAGTTGTTTCTTGAAGATAATTATCGGTAAATGGTCATAAGTAATGATAAGAAGTGAGCGATTACTTCTCCCCCAGCCATAAGCCGGACGTAAACGCCTTTATTACGTACCACAAACATTTCTTGTCTATTTCGTTCACCCTCAGGAAACAATTTTTTTAAGAGACCAGCCTTCACCGTCTTGTGAAATCGGAGTTAAAATGCTTATCGTCACTTAAATAAATTATTGACCACAGAAGTAGAAGAGAAAAAAATGGGGTGTCTTAACCTGTGTGACACGTGTTTTTTTATTTCATAATGATGAGTTTCGGTGAATTCTTACACACAACATTTGTTGCTTTAATTAAGCGCTTTAGATCCGTTTATGTGTTCTCAAATTGTGTACAAGTTTAGCACTCCATCAGAAATTTATCTCACAATCGCTGATAATTAATCTATAGCTACTATTTCTCTCCGTTCTCGAGTGCCTGTGGTGGCTAGTAACGGGGTTGTAATTACCAGTAAGTAAGAAATTTTATAAAATTAAGTTTGGTGGCCATCTGATGATTTGAACACTGGCGACGCCCGGATTACAATCTAACTCCATTACAAGTTTCTTGAGTATGCAATCAGGGCGGGGAGAGTGGTTACTGAAGCAAGCTGGGTTGATTAACATTTAGTTCAGCTGCGTCCTCACTCGTATGGCCTGACTGTTATCACCATCTTCATTAACACCACCAACCTCATTAGTCAGTTCGCTTGCGTTCTCCTTCATAAGACTGTACTGTCATAATCGTCACCACCATCATTATCATCAGTATTTATTTCAGCTGCGTTCTCACTCGTATTGCTTCATTGTCATCCTCATCGTCCCCATCATAATCATCACCACCACCTTGTTTCTTTTACGACTGTTGTGGGTGCTGGGGTGGGCGGGGCCAAGGTGGGGCCGTGCTTTATCTCCTGGACATGACACCGTTTCCCACCTTCCGGTCTCGGAGTCTAGAGTCGCTTAAGGCCACTCAGTGAGCATTTTCAACATGTTTACGCAAGGCCACTCAGAATGCATTATTAATTTTTCCTAAGGCTACCCACTGTGCATTTTCCATTTTAATTAAGGCCACTCAGTGAACATTTATGGTTCAACCAGACCACGGCGTCGAACACATAAGCGAGAGGTTTCAATGATTAGATATAAACTAGACGTCATATTTTGGAAATTTAGGCCATTAGTCCCCTTCCATTGTCTCAACGTACATCGTCAGTAGAACTTCTTCACACTAATATCATCACAGCAGCTGCAACCCACCCACAACATCGCATTATCAGCATCATCATACCATCAACTTCATTCCAACATCACATCAATTTCACCATCTCAACGTCACAGCATCACCACTATAACATCACAGCATCACCACCACAACAGCAGCATCATCACCATCACAGCATCACCACCACAACATCACCATCACAACATCACCACCACAACAACAACATAGCATTACCACCACAACATCACAGCATCACCACCACAACATCACCATCACAACATCACCACCACAACAACACAACATCACCACCACAACATCACAGCATCACCACCACAACATCACAACACCAACTTCACCTCAATATCCATCAACTTGAGACAGACAGACAAGCCCTATGGTACATTAGCTTGAGTGTACAGGAGGGCGCGGTGTGAGTAGATCCTACCTGCAATTACATCATCATTAACATTACCTAGAAATAGTCAGGAATATACGACCTTTTGGATTCGTGCTTGTGTGTGGGTTGTATGTGTGGTAAGTGTGGGTTGTATGTGTGGTAAGTGTGGGTTGTATGTGTGGTAAGTGTGGGAGCGAGGCAGTCAGGTGTTTGTGTGGCTGGTGGAGGGTGTAAATATAACACCACAGATATGATAACTTAACCCCCGAGTACAATGTTATAGTACTCAAGGGTATAGGTTATTATATTCAAAGGGTTAAAACATCGTACTCAAGGGATTTAGTCAAGTAACATAATTCCATCATTATAAATATTCAAAAGGGTTTAAATACCTTAAGGAATGGACTAAGTCAGGGAATTGGATCGTGCCAAGGGGGTTTAATTCTACACCAGGAAAAAAAAAACACCTTCCTTCGACTATTTAAATTTTCACTAATCGACAAGAAAAATTCCAAGGTAACATTTTAAACTCCCTCGTCATTTAGTTGGAAGTTCCGTTTGGGTTCAGAACACTTGTGGTATTGCTGTCTGTTAGGGGTGGAAGATCAGGAAGGCTGCTGTGCTTATTGATGTGGTAGCGGTATGCGTCAATGCAGTCGGGAGGAGTTGACTCTTCTCCTTACTGTTAGAGGAAGAACGGGAGTGTACCTTGGAAACACTGCGAAGGTAGAGTTAGAGTAGGCTTTTAACAATACTAGGGGGAAGAGAAGAGGTGAGGGAGAGGGGAGAGAAGGAAAGGGTGAAGTGAGGAGAAGAGAGGGTGAGGCGAGGTGAGTGGGGTGGGAAGAGCAAGTTAAGCGGTGAGGTGAGTGGGGGAAGGACACAAAAGCAAGTTGAATTTCTGTTATTTCAGAAAGTGGTGTGAAATAATAACAGGGAGATGTATTAGGCGAATAGAAAAACTCCAGGGAATATATGAAAGAGCAAGGAATTAAGTATATAGATTTTGTTCAGGCACGGAGGAAGGTGACAGCGAGGACGGTGTTAGTTTATTTCAGGATATTATTCCAGATTGCTTTGAGGTAGAATTTCTGTATGTGTTTAAAACAGTTTGGGTACATCGCCGAGTTGAGGCTCCAGAAAATGTTTTGGTCATCATTAGAGCGGTGGTATTTGTACATATACCCGGAGGATAAGCTGTATTTCAGAGAGAGAGAGAGAGAGAGACTGACTGTATGTAACCAAAATTTCATGAGTATTACTGCTTGATATAACCTGGGCTATAGTCGAGATGCTTCAGAAAATGAGTTAAAAAAAAATACTTAAATTTAGGGTACGAGTGAGTGAATGTGAGGTAGATTAGGTTAGGTTTATTCTTAGTATATATGGAAAGCTTGGAGGAGGTGAAGGGACGCAGATTGTTTGGTGTTGGCTGTGGGTGGGTGTGGGAGGAGGGTGGGGGAGGGGTTACTAGCGGCCTTCTAGTTATCTCCACTCCATCTGTCCACGTCACATTCTCCTCACGCCCTTTTTGTCCCCGGGATTGCAATATGCAGTTTTATGTATTATCTACCTCTTGGTATTTACATTCCTACCTCCGGACACTCATTCACACGGATGGTTTAAACGTTAATGTTGACGAATAAGGCTTTTGACCAGTAATTAGAGCTAGTTACAGGTTATTAAGGGTTGTTCTAGTTGGCAGGGAGACTACTTTCTCTGTGGTTGTACACGTGTTTCATTAACTGGCTCAAGACTGTGTTAAGACTTTGTGAGTTTTTCTTAAGTGTGACTTGGATTTATAGGTATTGTGTGTGATTTTTTCTTCTCTGCCAGTGGTGACCGTGGGGAGTAGAGGAGAGAGGGAGAAAGAGGTTAAGAACTTGTTGGGAAAAAAGAGAGAGAGAGAGAAAAAAAGACTAAGATTGATATAGCAAGAGGGAGACTCTAGTAGATGTCATGATGCAAGTTGTTGGGAGGTGGTGGTAGTTTGTTAACGATGGTTGGTGATGGTGGTTGTGTGTGTGTGTGCAGCTGGTAGGTGGGTGGTGGTAGCTCTGTAGTGTGTAGTACCTGTAAAGTTATGGCTTTGTGTGGTAGTTTACGTGGTAGATGTGTGTGTTATTTACGAGGCGGTTGTTGTTATGTGGTGTATGGTGGTGGCTACACGGTGATGGTGGTGGCGATGGTGATGGCATGTTTTGATTGTGTTGTGTGAGTATGGCCAGTTTATGGTGTCAAGAGATTAATTTGTGGTGGTGGCCGACGCTGGGAAACATCCTGTTTGTGTAGTGTCATGAAGAGAATAATATTCGTTATGTGTTAGTGTCATGTTCCTGGCGGTGGTGTTGGTGGTAGAAGCACACACACACACACACACACACACACACACACACACACACACACACACACACACATTACAAGAAAATTACGTTTTGTTTTTCTTCACGTGACTTATACAAAAAGACCGATATTCTTGCATTTTCACTGCTTGGTTCAGTGATCTTGTGATCATAACTGGAGGAACTCCCCCAAAGTAAAGGATCGGACAATATATGGAAAATAAACTATGTAATTTTTTCACGATTTTTTCCAATGCCGGTGGATTCTATGAAGTGTATTTGTGACACCAGTAAGAGAGGTTAGATGCAGGTAGCGCGGGGCAGCAGTGACTGATGCCCCCGTCACTTACCTGCCGATGCTGCGACTGATATTCGTGGCAGCCACTACCTGGGTGGCGTGGGTGACTCCCTCCTCACGGCTCCTGACGCTGCACTGTGTCACTCCCGCATGCATTTGTCCCCTGCATATTTTATTCCGGCTTTTACTATGTCTTACAACGCCCTTCAGGTGAGGTCCTTGTGATACCTTATTCATCCTTACACTCGGCGTAACTGTCTCGCCGTTGCCCCCCCGTTTATATAAAAGACCTGGAGATAATCCCACTCCACAAAGGGCACCATAGCTCCTCTTTGGGTGTGTTGGCTCATTGTCCGGTGTGCCAAATACGTCGTGTACTGGCTGGGCTGACCGTTGCTATAAAGGGTGTGTGTCGCCCAACACCCGGGCGTTTTCTCCTTGTATTTCTTTTTTTATTATTGTTCGGCCTTGCTTATGTTTGGTTAGCATCACGGCGTGTTCCCTTTGGCTTTCTCTGATGTGGCCGTCATGGGCACACATTAATCCACCCTTAATGGTTATGTCAACCTCAAGACAAGTTATATACTTGTATGCAACTCCTTTTGGTTATGAGTTATCCTAATATATTAAAGTATATTTTAAACCTCAGCCAGGTACTTGTTCGTGCATCCATAGTTAATGTGTTCTTGTTCAGTAAGCGCTAGCCATCCTGTACTTGTTCGTTAATGTCTTAGTCATGTACGTGATGTTGCTCTTGATCACACATACTTAGCACTGATCAACTTATTATTTTTTACTTAATATATTGGATGGGATATTACACGACGCTTCTACACCAACCCGTGAGTGTTATGTACTCTAAGGTGCCTCGGTGCCTTGATACATCACCCGTACGGTCTATCTTTTACACGTTCCTTACCAGTGAACGGCCTTGTGTGCCTTTCGCCAAATTAACCTTGGTTGTTGAGCGTCTCTGCGTGCTATTAACTTGTGAACGGCTCTGCTTATACTTCAGTATTGCGCGTTATCTCTTCACATCAATGAACGGCCCTGCATGTCCCGACCTATAGAATAGCTTTCCCCATGTCCAACACTGGTGAACGGCCCTGTATGTTCCTCGCCGGTGAACGTCACTAACACGATCATTGTCTAAGCAAGGTTACGGCTGTTGTATATATACACAATACACTATATAGAATCCATCAATTATGTAGCCGTAGCTGCTCCTATCATCCTTATGTAATATTAAATAACAACAATTCTCACCTCGTATGTGCTGTCAGATATCAGCTGTTACCATCGCTCTTTTATGCTATAACAAACAGTAGTTTCTATCATTCTTATGTACAATCAGGAGTCGGCAGTTCCCATAACGAGCGACTTGACATTAACAAAAAATAATAGTTATACATTAGCTTCATAACTATAGCTAACAATCACTCATATCTGGGCAGCAGGAATCTCAACAAGCCGCCCAGCGCCCACACCGTGTAGTTTTCTAGGCATTAAATCATAAAAAACGACCGGAAAACTATTACAAGTATTCACATGGCCCTTGTTCCCAGTGCTTGAATGAAGACGTTTGCTGATTTTATCATTCACTTTTTGGCAGGTGTAATGGCGAACTTCTGACATGTTAACACCTTGATGTACGTACGTGGAATGTACCTTGCCAGTGGCGGCGCTGGCTGTAGTGCTGATCTTTAACCTGAGGTCTTGGGTAGCGCCCCTTAAAAACATCTGTACTCTTATTGTCTGAGGGTTGGCGGAGTGTACTCTTAGTCCGTGCTGATTTCGTGCTGATAGAGACCTCTTATTCCGCGCCGGTATATCCTGTAGTTCGCGCTGATCAACTGGTAAAATATTCTCAACAATCTTCCTCACTAGAGTCACTTAAAGCCGTTCTTCCTCCTTCCAACCTTACGAGGTCCTCTGTCAGGTGGCCCAGGTGATGAGGGATCAGTTCAAGAGGTAAGGGTGAGGTGACGTGGGAGAACAAGAAGATGGCTCTCATGAATTCTAATTTGCCTCTTTGGGAAATTTATCTACAATTATTACAAACTGAAGAAATGATGATAAATGGGATGAAGAAAGAGACGTTAAAGAAGATTGGGAGAGGAAACAAGGAGAAGGAAGGAAAGAGATAGAATTAGATGGGAAACTTGGATAAGAATTAGATCAAAAGAGAAGAAGAAAACGCTGGTTTGGACAGGGTGAAAGGAAGACAGATTAACGAAAGAAAATGAAGAGAGAGAAAGGGGGTAATAGTGAAAAGGAATAAAACAAGGAAGTGAACAAAAAGAAAGCTGGACAACAGAGGGAGAGAGAGAGAAAGAGTCACAAGGAAGGGAAAAATTACGTAAGGGCGGATTCATAAAAGAGGTATGGGGGGGAGGGGGAGGGAGAGGGAGCCGTGAGTCGTCAGGATATGGGTGAAGGACATTTATGACATTTATACGGGCGTCACTTGTTGGGCGGGCGGGGCGCTGTAGGTGACCCGTTAAGTGAGGTGCTGTGGTGTGCTGTGTTGAGCTCGTGAGGTCCACCTACTCCTCCCTCTCATCGGTGCCGTGGCTTAACTGACGAAGGCTGTGGCCGTCACGATAACTCAACCTCTGTGTGTGTGTGTCCCTGAGCGAGAGTCTATTTAACAAATCCTTTATTACGTTGTGAGGTTTAACAAGTCCGCTTTGTTTTTGTTGTCTCATGTGTGTGTGTGTGTGTGTGTGTGTGTGTGTGTGTGTGTGTGTGTGTGTGTGTGTGTGTGAGACAAATGGCAATAACATAAACAAGCACCACCAGTAATAATGCCCTGGTGGGGTGGAGGGGTGTGGAGGCAGGTTGTCGGTGTGACTGGTGGGTGTCGGTGGGCGTAGGCGTTGGCCGAGTGGGTGGGCGTTAGTCGAGTGGGTGGGCGTTGGCCGAGTGAATGGGCGTGGGAGTGGGAGTTGGCCGAGTGGGTGGGTGTGGGCGTTGTCTGAATGGGTGGGCGTTTGCGTTGATTTGAGTGGGTGGGCGTTGGCTGAGTACATGGGCTTAAGGGTTGGAACAGTGGGTGAGTGTGAACATTGGTCGAGTAGGTGAGTGTGAACATTGGTCGAGTGGGTGGGCGTGGGCATCGTCTGTGTGAGATTGCGTGGGCGTAAATCTAATAAATCGGGATAAGTGTTAACGTGGTGAGTGGAGATAGGCATTGGTTGAGTGGGTGAGTGTATGTGGCACTGGCCGAATAGGTGACGTGAGTGGGTGAAGTAGGCGATAGCCGAGTGGATGGCGTTGTCAGAATGTGTGTGTGGGCGTAGGTGGGCGTTGGGAGTAGTAGCGGAGGTAGGGCGTTGGTTGAGGGCGTTGGTGGCTTACTGTGGGTGGCAGCGTGGGGTGGAAAGGGTGTGGGTGGCGCTGGGTGGGGCCGACCCCATTGTGTTTATATGAATGGGAACAATATTGACCCTTCAACGCAAGGTCACAACCATTCTACCGCGGTGAATACATCATGGTGGGGACCATACACATCATGGTGGGGACCACACTCATCATGGTGGGGACCACACACATCATGGTGGGGACCTCACACATCATGGTGGGGACCACACTCATCATGGTGGGGACCACACACATCATGGTGGGGACCTCACACATCATGGTGGGGACCACACACATCATGGTGGGGACCACACACATCATGGTGGGGACACATCATGGTGGGGACCACACATCATGGTGGGGACCTCACACATCATGGTGGGGACACACACACATCATGGACACACACACATCATGGTGGGGACACACACATCATGGTGGGGACCACACACATCATGGTGGGGACCACACACATCATGGTGGGGACCACACACATCATGGTGGGGACCACACACATCATGGTGGGGACCTCACACATCATGGTGGGGACAAAACACATCATGGTGGGGACCACACATATCATGGTGGGGACCTCATACATTATGGTGGGGATTTCACACATCATGGTGGGGACTATGCACATCATGGTGGGGACCACACATATGGTGGGGACCACACATATGGTGGGGACCACACATATCATGGTGGGGACCACACATATCATGGTGGGGAACCTCATACATTATGGTGGGGATTTCACACATCATGGTGGGGACTATACACATCATGGTAGGGACCACACACATCATGGTGGAGACCACACACATCATGATGGGGACTATGCACATCATGGTGGGGACTATACACATGATAGTGGGGACCTCACACATCATGGTGGGGACCACACACATCATGGTGGGGACCTCACACATCATGTTTGGCATCACACACATCATGGTGGGGACCACACACATCATGGTGGGGACCACACACATCATGGTGGGGACCACACACATCATAGTGGGGACTATACACATCATGGTGGGACACACATCATGGTGGGGACATCATGGTGGGGACCACACACATCATGGTGGGACCACACACATCATGGTGGGGACCACACATCATGGTGGGGACCACACACATCATGGTGGGGACCACACACATCATGGTGGGGACCACACACATCATGATGGGGGGGACCACACATATCATGGTGGGGACCACACACATCATGGTGGGGACTATACACATCATGGTGGGGACCACACACATCATGGTGGGGACCACACACATCATGGTGGGGACCTCACACATCATGGTGGGGACCACACATATCATGGTGGGGACCACACACATCATGGTGGGGACCACACACATCATGATGGGGACCACACACATCATGATGGGGAACAGTGGTGAACAGTGCTTAAGTCAGTGAGAACAACTCAACAGTAACAGTCGTACCCAAGTTAACCTTCACACAGTGAGGTCCCAGGTACCCAGTGATAACGGCCCCCGCGAGACCCAACAACAACCACCGATGTGTTAATCCGTCTACGATAGGAAGGCCTGGGACCAAACCTCACTCATATAACACCATCTGTGAGGGAATTACTACACCACATGTCCCTCATAACACCATATGTGAGGGAATTACTACACCACGTCAAGTCCCATCACACCATCTGTGAGGGAATTACTACACCACGTGAGGTCCCTCATAACACCATCTGTGAGGGAATTACTACACCACGTCAGGCCCCTCATAACACCATCTGTGAGGGAATTACTACACCACGTGATGCCCCTCATAACACCATCTGTGAGGGAGTTACTACACCACGTGAGGCCCCTCATAACACCATCTGTGAGGTAATTACTACACGTGAGGTCCCTCATAACACCATCTGTGAGGTAATTACTACACCACGTGAGGTCCCTCATAACACCATCTGTGAGGGAATTACTACACCACGTGAGGCCCCTCATAACACCATCAGCGAGGGAATTACTACACCACGCCAGGTCCCTCATAACAACATCTGAGGGAACTACTACACCACGTGAGTTCCTCCTAACACCATCTGGGAGGGAGTTACTACACTACGAGTTTGCTGTTCAACACCTACATTAATCTGTATGTTCACTGTATGTTCCTTTACCTTTCTCTAATGAAGGCTTTTGTTAAACCACCAATGTATGTAATAAGTCATTTATGTCCAATGTATATTTTCAGCCTTCGGGCTGCAGAATTTTTTCAATAAACCGTTAATTATTATTATTATTATTATTTTATTATACACATCATGGTGGGGACCACACATATCATGGTGAGGACCACACATATCGTGGTGGGAACTATACACATCATGGTGGAGCCCACACACATCATTGTGGGGACCACTTACATCATGATGGGGACTATACCCATCATGGTGGAGCCCACACACATCATTGTGGGGACCACTTACATCATGATGGGGACTATACCCATCATGGTGGGGACCACACACATCATGGTGGGGACCACACACATCATGATGGGGACCACACACATCATGGTGGGGACCACACACATCATGATGGGGACCACACACATCATGATGGGGACCACACACATCATGGTGGGGACCACACATATCATGGTGGGGACCACTTACATCATGATGCGGACTATACACATCATGGTGGGGACCACACATATCATGGTGGGGACCACACACATCATGATGGGGACTATACACATCATGGTGGGGACCACTTACATCATGATGGGGACTATACACATCATGGTGGGGACTATACACATCATGGTGGGGACCACTTACATCATGATGGGGACTATACACATCATGGTGGGGACCACACATATCATGGTGGGGACCACACACATCATGATGGGGACTATACACATCATGGTGGGGACCACACATCATGGTGGGGACTATACACATCATGGTGGGGTCATGATGAACCACTTACATCATGATGGGGACCACACACATCATGGTGGGGACCACACACATCATGATGGGGATATACATATCATTGTGGGGACCACACATATCATGGTGGGGACCTCATATTATGGTGGGGATTTCACACATTAATAGTATGTGTGTGGTGTGTGTGTGTGTGTGTGTGTGTGTGTGGGTGTGGGTGTGGGTGGGTGGGTGTGGGTGGGTGGGTGGGTGGGTGGGTGTGTGTGTGTGTGATAAAGTTGGAGATGTGAGTGCGTGGGAAGAGTTGTGGGTGTGGTTGGGGACTTGCAGTGAGGAGGTTCGTATAGGAAGGTGAGGTGAGATGGGGAGGTGAGGTAGGGTGGTCCGGATAGGGGGGTGAGGAGGGATGGGGAGGTGCAGGTAAGGAAGTGCAGTTGGCGAGATACGATGGGGAGGGGCAGCGTGGCGTCATGGCCGTGGTTCCTTATCAATTTTCCAGATAACAGTACAAAGACGCCGCGGCAGGACAGTGCTAATCCCGGCTAGAGACAGGGGCCGCCCGCCATCCTGTCAGGCTTCCTCTCTTTGTGTGTGTGTGTGTGTGTGTGTGTGTGTATTTGTTGTTTGTTGGGACGAATTTTATATGATTGTAAAATGTGTGTTAATGTTTGTGTGATTGTTATTTATAAACAAGTGTATGATTGTTACTGTTTATTTCTGTATGGTTTATATAAGTGTACTAATGTATATTTGTGTGTGCTAGTGTGTAGATTTATTCTGTATAAGGTACATACAGAAGTAAATTTATTTATTTATTGGTGTGTATGTACTGTAAAGTAGGCGACATGAACAGTTGTATTAATGTTCTCCTGTATGTTGCTGTTTAGATTTATAAATACGTAATAATATCCTTGCTTTTGCTCCCAGTTAATAACACATTAATATTCCCACGGTCTCTACTCTAATGAATGTATATGGAAGAGCTGAGGAAGGTGATGATGTTACCTAGCGAGGGGGATACTCGCTTGATTATCTAAATTTGCTTTCCTGAAGACACTCTCTTTAGAGAATGAATTATATATATATATATATATATATATATATATATATATATATATATATATATATATATATATATATATATATTTAAGAATGGGGGAACCTGCAGTGGACCTATTGGCACATACTAAGCAGCCCCTTTACACCCAACGTATGTTGCTCACATATCCCTCCAACCTATATTTGAAGTTTCCCAGCGTGTTCGAGTTAATGATGTTTGGTAGCTTATTCTACTCATCCACTTCTCTATATCCAAACATTGTTTACCTATATCGTGCCTAAATCTAAATTTGTCTGATTTAAAACCATTGCTATGCGTTCGCTCCTGGTTAGATAGTTTAAGTACCTTTGTTATAATCACCTTTGTTTAACCCTGACTTCCATTATACATCTCGATCATATCGCCCCTCACTCTACGTCTCTCGTGGGAATGCAAATTCAGATGCTTTAATCTGTCTCTATACTCAAGGTTCCTAATGCCCGGGATTAGGCTTGTCATGCTCCTCTGAATGCTTTCTGGGAAGTCGATATCCATTCTGTAGTTCGGTGACCAATATTGAACGGCATAATCCAAGTGAGGTCTCACATACTCGAAATATAGTTTAAGGATAACCTCGCTAGTCTTGTAACTAACAATACTATGTATAAACCCAAGTACTTTATCAGTGTTGTTTCGAACCCAAGTACTTATGAAGGTTGGCTGGGGAGAGGAAGTTGAAAAAGGGCGAGAAACCCATACTTATTCGCCTGTCCTAGTCTCATATATGTTATTACACGGGTTTCCAGTGAACACCACATCGAGTTGAATGTACAATTTATTCTAATTGGATTCCCTGGTGAGCTGTATCGTTGTAGATAATGCTTTATAGAGAGCTTTTGTTGAGGTAATGAGGTGAAACCATTTCATTATATACGTCTTATATCTGTGATCCGTGTGTCTAATCGATACAGCCGTGTTGTGTGTCATTGACATTCACGAGGTGCAGAGTCCCGTTTGTGGTTTTCTTCTGAATTCTTAATCTTATTGTTTAAACGCTGCTTGGGGTAATTAGTGTATTTAAAGATGTAATCAAACAGTTAGTTTTCGCAGTGTCTTATGGTTTATCATTAGAGTCAGTGTTTTTTGATGGTGGCGCAGGTGGTGGAGGGGTGAACATTGGCGGCAGTAGAGGTAGTGTGATCAATATGCTGTCTTGTGTGTGGCGGTTCGTCATAACCGTAGGATCCATGTTGGCTAGCCAGGCATATTGATGTGGCCATCCCACCTCACTCACCGTTACCTGTGGCCCCTGTTGCTGCTGCCCTGCCTCACCCCACTACCTTCCCTCACCTCATCCCACTACATTCCCTCACCTCGCCACACTACCCCTGCCTCACCTCATCCCACTACCCCTGCCTCACCTCATCCCACTACCCCTGCCTCACCTCATCCCACTACCCCTGCCTCACCTCATCCCACTACCCCTGCCTCACCTCATCCCACTACCCCTGCTTCACCTCATCCTCCTACTCTGCCTCACTCTACCCCACTACCCACACGCCACGCTACATTCACACCCTCCCACGACCCACCCATCACCTTGCTTCTACACTGTCGACCTCTGATACCCACCCCTGCATCGAGCCTCCCTGCTGCTTCGTATTTCAGCTTAAATGCTCTCTCTCTCTCTCTCTCTCTCTCTCTCTCTCTCTCTCTATATATATATATATATATATATATATATATATATATATATATATAAAATATGACATTTTTGGTAAAACCTCCTGCAAGTACCTTACAGCCTTCATTGTATATGCATGTTCTTCACACCCTGTCAACCCTCCCTGGTGCGTGACGGCGGGCAGTGATAAGCCAGCCTTCAGTCACATCACGAAAGACACTCAACTAACCGCTCAAGGCCATTTTAAGGCTACGTTCAGGGTTTTTTCTTAAGAATTTAGGCCAAGCTAGTACAGTACAAGGAAAATAATCCTGGGGCCTTTCACTCCACTTGTAGCTGAAGTATTCTGCTGTTTTCAGACAGCAAGATTAGCCTTGTCCTTTTACTTACCATTATCTTGATATAACAAAAAATCTACGTTAATTAAGATACAATATATAATAACTTCCAACATTAAAAAACTAGCATTTGATATTTAACAGCGGCTCTAGTAAATGAATATGTTGGTGCAGTGTATGATGCGAGCCTTGTGTTTACTGCTGTACCTCCCTGTACCCGCTGCTGCTGGAGGTGAGGAGGATTTGTGGATGTTCCCCCTGGGTGTTGCTCACACCACCTGCACCTTCACCTCCACCACCTTCTGGGCACCAGGAACCTGCTCCTCCACTGGTAAGGGCCTCAACTTCCTAAACTGGCATTTGAGAAGCCGTCAAAACATGCCACCACCACCGGTGGGCGACTCAATGCACAGTTCCTCTTCCTCCATTGTCAAGGTCGACCGTGAAAATATACACGCGTCTCCCGAAGACTTTGCTTCTAACGCGGCCTGTCTGACTCAGATGTAGAGTTAGGGTTTTCAAACATTCTCAAACGCTCGAACAATATGGTTATCGCTTGGACGTTGTGTGTTAGTACTGCTCTTCAACAACTAGACAATGTTTCTATTTACACTAATCCATCAACAATTAAAAATTATGAGAGAACTGCCTGTAAGGTTGTCACTTAACATGTAAGAACGGATCCATCTGGTTCTCCTGAAGCTCGTGCACCAATATGGCGTCCTGGATGACCTTGAAATTGTAATTATAATACCGCACCTGGATGTGGTCTCCAGGTACCAGGAGAAAATGAACCTACGAATCTTTAGAAACCTAATGAAATTTAGAAGAAAAAAAACAGGTTCAGACCTTAAATTCATTTACAATTATTTCCATATGGTGGCAATATGATATAGGTGGTGCCTTAACTTCCATAATTATGACAGATTACGTTCCAAATGAAGAGACTAATATACCTTTACCTATTAGAAAAATATTTAAACCTAAACAATCGCCTCTCTTATATACAAACACACAAAACTACACAACTGAAGGTGAAACCAAGTAAATGAATTTCTCAGAGGATATTTTACAGCAGCATTAAGTCTGGGCAAAATAGATTCCTCTATTGTGATTCTTAGACACCACAGAGTGAGTACTGTGTCATATCAGTCGTGTACATATATGATGTCTTAACGGACGTGTGTGTGTGTGTGTGTGTGTGTGTGTGTGTGTGTGTGTGTGTGTGTGTGTGTGTGTGTGTGTGTGTGTGTGTGTGTGTGTGTGTGTGTGTAATAATAATAATAATAATAATAATAATAATTAACGGTGTATTGAAAAACTTCTGCAGCCCGAAGGCTGAAAATATACATTAGACTAAAATTAATTTTTACATACAAAGACATGGGTTAGTTGGCTCGTTTAATGAAAGTGTGTAATAATAATAATAATAATAATAATGATAATAATAATAATAATAATAATAATAATAATAATAATAATAATAATAAACGGTTTATTAATAGAGTTGCAGCCGGTGGCTGAAAATATACAGACTTACATTTGATTTAGACATAATGATATAATATGCATTGAATACATTTACAGGGCTGTACAGTACATAAATCAGGAGTTGTTTATTATGTGTGTGTGTGTGTGTGTGTGTGTGTGTGTGTGTGTGTGTGTAAGAGCCAGGTGGTGTGTGTGGACAAGCAGGTGATGTTTGAGCCAGGTGGTGTGAGTCAGCTGTTGTATGAATGAAGCTAAGGACTCGACATAGTATTAATCAGGTGAGCGTGCCAGACGTCTCGACCTGAAGGAAGTAGAGGTGTTATATCACAGGAGCACGAGAGAGAGAGAGCGAGCAGTACCATCTCGTACGTTAAAACGAGACATTTTTAGGTCACAATGACTCACTGACTGTTTGACTATTTTTTTTGTACGTGGAAAGAAATATGACGTATGCTATTATATACTATCACGATTTATAAGAAAAACAATGCTTCATTTTCTTTACTAAAAATACTGAAATTCTTAGATTAAAGTCGAGGGTTCACTAAAGTCTTTCAGGAGTGATATCTGGCAGTGTGTCCGGATGTACAGTATTGTTCATAAAACACCTTCAGACACTAAATGGGGGGAGGGGGGTCAGAGTGGTTACAGTGTTCACCTCTTGTCCTTAGAGTCGCTGGTTCTTTTTAACTTTACAGTTGGGGAAGCGATGGTGGTCGAGTACAGTGCCAGCAACGTTGTCTCCTCGTGTATCGAAGGCTTAGTATCCATAATGCCCTTAATGGACCGTCAGGCTTCTGGGCTTACTTTCTCTTCTTCTTTTTTTCTTTCAAACACTTGAAAAAGTTTATGGTAATCATTGGTCGTTAATTCACTGCGGGTGTGCCATTGAGGTCACCAGGAGGGGAGAGTGTGTAAGGGTCAGAGTAGCACTGAGTCAGCTCTTTCAAAAGCTGTGTGAGGAGAGAGAGGCTTCCCAGTTGGGCACTGTAAACGCTTCTGCGCTTCACCTTGCACAGGATGTAAGGGGGTGCCCAATAAACTAGCCCCCTCGTGGACAATCTGTAAAAAAATCTGTAAGAGAGGCCTGCCCCCAATGGGTGCTAGCCTGGAGCCTGGAAGGTGTCACAGTGGGGGGCAGCTGGACAGTGAAGACGTAGAAAAAATGAGAGTTGGGGTGATAGTGTCTGGAATGGGATTATAAATTGTCTGGAAGAAGAGGGTTTTTTCTGGAATGGGAGTGGGTAATGGGTGAGTGGGAAGGGAGAGGATGAATGAGTGGGAAGGGAGAGGATGCATGAGTGGACAAGGATAGAGTGATGGGTAGGGATAGGGTGGATGAATGGGCAGGGAGACAGTTGGTAGTACAGTACAAGGCAGGGAGATCAGAGGCATCGAGGACCTGAGTGTGAAAGTAGAAGTAGGTGGTGCTCCTGGGACGTTGGTAGCTGTGGCGGTGAGGGTGGTAGAGCCGTGGGAAAGCTGGCAACAGAAACGGACAAGGCACACGTGAGGTCATTACAGACGAGAGGTTAAGCAGGCAGGGCTTATGGGGGTTACTGTGGACTGGCTGGCTGGCACGACTAGTAGTAGTAGGAGGAGAAGGAGGTACTCATAGGTGTGCTGCCTTTGTTTATATAAGAGGATAAAACAAGTCTTTCGTTATATAGGTAAAGGCGGGTCTACTAGACTCGTGTTCCTGAATGAGACGTCTGGCCTTGAGTGTGTGTGTGTGTGTGTAAACCAATTGACGTTCTTGCGACTTGACGTTAACTGATGTTTCTCATTTACATTCAGAGTAAACTTTAATTATTATTATTAGTAGTAGTAGCATTATTATTAATCGACAACTAGCTTGTCTCTACTCAGTCGGATTTATACTTATCCTTCATGACCAAAAGTTAAGGAGTTGGCGCCCCGACAGCCACTGTGGACCCGTTATCAACACCTCACGCCCGACACCGCCGCTACACCCGCCACGTTGTACCTTAATTCCATTTTTTACACCGTGAAGGATGACCGGCTACGCCCATCATGACTGAGCGGGTGAGTTCCTGAGATATCGTAGCTGCGCCTCTCACGTGCTGAACAATGTTTGGTTTTGTGGTAATCACCGACAAAGACGAATTTAGGGGGATAATCAGGTGGTATGATTGATCAAAGGATATAATTTATACACGCGTATTTTGAATGTGACAGCTTATGCTAAGTAAATTTGACAGATAACTCGATATTCTCTCAAGTCCTTAAAGGTCGAAGAAATTATTTTGGATTTGAAAATGATTAACATTATGTCAAGAGTCTAGTCCCTTAATATTTCACAGTTTAATCATTTCACAGCATTGACTTTACAACGTATTACTAATTTTTTAAGTAATGTAATTATCTCCAACATTTCGGCGTGTTCTGTTTATCGTTTCATTAATATGCCAGGTTCATATTTACAATGAATTACTGTATTTGGCGATTGGTTGAAGGTAACGGGATGTGACCGTAAGTCTGTCAGGTCAGGAGCAGCCAACAGTGAGAGCCTCGACCTGCCATGGCGTCACAATGTACTCGGACAGTCCACCGTTATTGTAAATAAATACACACGCTGACAGAACTACTTTAAATAACTACACTGCGGCACGTCTACCACTGCGCGCTCACACACACACACACCACAACAAAAGTGTCAAGTTCTATACTCTGTAAACCGCGTTGCACTCGATACACCAATGGTCGCGTGTGTCCGGCTTGGTAAACACACACACACACACATCCATGTTTCTTAACCTCACTGAGCTTATTAAGTTATATGGTCCTTGAATCAAAGTTTTTCAGTTACAGCTTTTTGGATTCACAATTTATACGGTTTATTGAGTCACACAGTTTACAGAGTATATTGAGTCACACGTTTTGATTGACAGTTTATTGAGTCATACAGTTTGAGTCACACATGGTTCATTGAGTCACACAGTCATCAGGGTCGTATTATAAACAGACGTTGGACACTCCACCGTACAAACAAGAGTCTGACACAGGAGCTTATCATTATGCGCATGAGTCTCCAGGTTCTGTACTGTACAATGAGTCATATTCATCCCTTCATGTTCTCAAGGAGTGTCACATTCACCCATTCACGTTATTAAAGAGGCATATTCACCTCCTTCATGTTCTTAAAGAGTCCTATTCACCAATTCATGTTCATAAAGAGTCATATTCACCCCTTCATGTTTTTAAAGAGTCATATTCACCCATTCATGTTCTTAAGGAGTGTCACAATCACCCCTTCACGTTATTAAAGAGTCTATTCACCCCTTCATGTTTTAAAGAGTCATATTCACCTCTTCATGTTCTCAAAGAGTGTCATATTTACCCCTTCATGTTCTCAAGAGATGTGTATGTTAAATGTCTATATATAGCAGATAAGGTGTTCACTATACCAGTTATTCATAAGTGTAGCCTAAAATGGCGTTAAATTTGCATCACGACTCCACCTTTCAACTAGTTGCGTTCTGTTGTCACCAATTTTGGAAGTCGGTTTTTAAGTACGTGTACTAACCAGTCTTTAAAATATCCGACGCCAGGACTTGTTGCTTGGTGTGCTGGTGAGGTAACAAGTCTCAGCTGGCCCGTCGTCGTCACCACCACTGTCACCCCTCCCTCGGTATCAGCAGTCTGTGAGCGCCACGTGGAAAACGGACCTAACGCAAAACGTGTCTTGGGTAAAATACATCCATCGTATAACGTGTTCCCGAGATATTTTGGTTAATCTTTGCCTCGTGAAAAATACAGCCCGTAAAAAAAAAATTATGTTAAATTGAACACCCTTATGATGTGGACCCCATTTATGTGAAGCGTTAATAAGCGACGGAAGAGCGGATACAACGCCCACCTCCTGTCCTAAATGTCGCTAGTTCACGCCCGGGGTATCCCCAGACGACCTAGTTGTGTCTATGTTTACTTGTCCCTCTGGTGAGAAAATCCTAGAGTGTAGGCTTCGTGTGTGAGGCTTAGTATTTAGTGTGTTGTATCCCCACTGCCTGTAAAGGGTCGTCAACCTTATGGGATTTAAGTTAAACTTACGTAAGAATTGTAAATTAAGAGGACAAAAACAATGAATGATTGAATTAAATTGAAACAGTTTATTTAGCCAGAAGAACACAGATACAGAGTGGATAATAATAACAATATTAACATGGCTGAGCCAGTTGAGAACCTGAGCTCTCTTGTAGGCACCTGATATATACTATACATTTATCTCAAGGAAGTATTATGTAACAATTAGTATCATCTGGAATAGTACAATAGCATGATGGCAATAAGAACATCTCATAATATTACCACGGTTATCACTTCAATATTTATTAATTTTATTTATTATTATTTTTTAGTTTATTTTTTATATTTATTTATATATACATAAATTACAGTGGAATTGAAAAACATAAGTATATTGGGGGAGCAGTACAAGATGGGTTGTACAGTATTAAGGTTGAACAAGAGGACAGAGCTGTCAGGATTATGTCTAGTTGGCAAATATGTTTATTGCAATGGTAATTAACTTATATATTTACATGATAATTTCCGATACATATGACTTTAAAACTTTAGATTACTGTGTGTGTGTGTGTGTGTGTGTGTGTGTGTGTGTGTGGGAAGGAGTGTGGAGGGTGATGTCGAGAGAGGGGGAGGTAGTAGGGGAGGGAGATGGGAGGGAGCAGGGTAAGTCTGGTTAACAGTATCGGGTGCCAGTAGTGGGCGTAGCCAGGCGAAGGTAACAGATTGGGGAGGTGGGGATGAAGGGGAGTGATCGTATGTCCCCACCAACAAGCAGTGTGACCCCCTCCCCACTACTAGGCAGTGTGACCCCCTCCCCACCACCAGGCAGTGTGACCCCCTCCCCACCACCAGGCAGTGGTGACCCTCCCTCCCACAACCAGTGTCTGACCCCTCCGCCCGACAGCCACCACCAGGCAGTGTGACTGTGTGACCCTTCCCTCCCACCACCAGGCAGTGTGACCCCTCCCCACCACCAGGCAGTGTGACCCCCTCCCCAACAGGCAGTGTGACCCCTCCCTCCCCCAATACAAGGCAGTGTGACCTTCCCTCCCCACCACCAGGCAGTATGATCCCTCCCCAATACCAGGCAGTGTGACCCTCCTCCCCCACCACCAGGCAGTATGATCCTCCTCCCACCACCAGTAAGTGTAACCTCCTCCCCACCACCAGGCAGTGTGCCCCTCCTCCCCACCACCAGGCAGTGTGACCGCCTCCCCACCATCACCACCAGGAATTGTGACCCCTCCCTCCCCCACCACCAGGCAGTGTGACCTCCTCCCCACCAACAGGTAGTGTGACCCCTCCGGCCACCACCAGCAGTGTGAGTGTGACCCCTCCCTCCCCCACCACCAGGTAGTGTGACCCCTCTCTCCAATACAAGGCAGTGTGGACCCTCCTTCAAATACCAGGCAGTGTGACCTCCCTCCACCAGGCAGTGTGAGCCCCCTCCTCCCACCACCAGGCAGTATGACCCCTCGCCACCACCAGGCAGTATGATCCCTCCCCACCACCAGGCAGTGTGACCCCCTCCCTCCCTCCCCACCACCCTCCTCCCTCCCCCACCACCAGGCAGTATGATCACCTCCTCCCCACCACCAGGCAGTATGACCTCCCTCCCCACCCACCCACCACCAGGCAGTATGATCACCTCCTCCCCACCACCAGGCAGTGTGACCCCCTCCTCCCCACACAGGCAGTATGATCACCTCCCTCCCCACCCACCAGGCAGTGTGACCCCCCCTCACCACCAGGCAGTATGATCACCTCCTCCACCCCCCCCTCCCACCACCAGGCAGCAGAGTCCCTCCCACCACCAGGCAGTATGATCACCTCCCTCCCCCACCAGGTAGTGTGACCCCCCTCCCCACACCAGGCAGTATGATCACCTCCTCCCCACCACCAGGCAGTATGACCCCCTCCCCACCACCAGGCAGTATGATCACCTCCCTCCCCACCACCCAGGCAGTGTGACCCCTCCCTCCCCAACACCAGGCAGTATGATCACCTCCCCCACCACCAGGCAGTGTGTGCCCCTCCCACCACCAGGTAAGTGTGACCCCCTCCCCCACCACCAGGTAGTGTGACTCCCTCCCCCACCACCAGGCAGTATGATCACCTCCCTCCCACCACCAGGTAGTGTGATCCCTCCCCACCACCAGGTAGTGTGACCCCTACCCACCACCAGGCAGTATGATTACCTCCCCTCCCCACCACCAGGCAGTGTGACCCACTCCCCACCACCAGGTAGTGTGACCCCCTCCCCACCACCAGGTAGTGTGACCCCCTCCCCACCACCAGGCAGTATGATCACCTCCTCCCCCACCCACCATGTAGTGTGACCTCCCCACCACCAGGCAGTATGATCACCTCCCTCTCCTGCTTACCAGGCAGTGTGACCCCCTCCCCACCACCAGGTAGTGTGACCCCTCCCACCACCAGGCAGTATGATCACCTCCTCCCCACCACCAGGTACTGTGACCCCTCCCACCACCAGGCAGTATGATCACCTCCTCCCCACCACCAGGCAGTGGCCCCCTCCCCACCACCAGGTAGTGTGACCCCCTCCCCACCACCAGGCGTATGATCACCTCCCTCCCACCACCAGGTAGTGTGACCCCCTCCCACCACAGACAGTATGATCACCTCCTCCCCCACCACCAGGCAGGTGCCCCCCTCCCCACCACCAGGCAGTGTGCCCCTCCCACCACCAGGCAGGTGTCACCTCCTCCCACCACCAGGTCAGTGGGGCCCCTCCCCACCACCAGGCAGTGTCACCTCCTCCCCACCACCAGGCAGTGTGACCCCTCCCCACCACCAGGTGAGTGTGACCTCCCACCACCAGTCCCTCCCACCACCAGGCAGTATGATCACCTCCCTCCCACAACCAGGCAGTGTGACCCCTCCGCACCACCAGGCAGTATGATCACCTCCCTCCCACCACCAGGCAGTATGATCACCTCCCTCCCCACCACCAGGCAGTGTGAGCCCCTCCCACCACCAGGTAGTGGGACCCCCTCCCACCACCAGGTAGTGTGACCCCCTCCGCACCACCAGGCAGTATGATCACCTCCCTCCCCACCACCAGGCAGTGTGACCCCCCTCCCTCCCCACCACCAGGCAGTATGATCACCTCCCTCCCCACAACCAGGCAGTGTGTCCCTCCTCGCCACATCATCACCTAGTGGGCTGCGGTCACCACTTTAACCACACCACAAGTTGCCACAGCACGCACGCCTACTGACGCCTCGTGCATCATCTGACTGGGCGCTTCTCTACTGTGAGCTGGTGGTAGTGGTGGTTGGTGGTGGTTGATGGTGGTGGTGGTTGATGATGGTGGTGATTGATGATGGTTGTGATTGATGATGGTTGTTGATAGTGGATGGTGGTGGTGGTTGGTGATGGTGGCATATTGATATTGTTATTGAAACAGTTTATTTAGCCAGAAGAACACAGATACAGAGTGGTGTTGATGGTGGTGGTGGTGGCTATTCATACATGGCCTTTGGATATGGTGTACATAATTATCACCTTTGAACTAGCGTTGCTCTTAGACCTTAACCTTTGTAAACAAACCCAATAAATACTCTGATCCAGTACTGTTATATGTAAATTAACACCTCCGTTAGGTGTGCAGCGAGAATGTGTAAATAAACTTAGGTAGGATTTAAAATTAGCTTGCTTGTTAAGTTACCTGATGTATGTTTTAATCATAAGGGGGAAATGATTCAGGATGTAATGTAAATTTAAACAAGGTGGAAAAAAGTCTTATTAGAGGATGTCACTTGTGTAAATAAACCAGAGAGGAGGATAAGGAAGTGCAAGAAAACGACCAGGTAGTGTAGTATGTGTGTGTGTGTGTGTAAATAATCCCTCACACCAGACTTTTTTCTGAGTGGCTGTAAATAGTCTTAGGTCGGGTGTGTCACAGGTATGGCTCTTTTTACATAAACACAATGCGCTATTATCATTATCCGATTCTGCCGTAAAAACTATACATCAATTCACCGCCCTCCTCGGCCACACCCGCCGCACCCCATTGTCCCAGCCGGCCCCACAAGACCCAGAGGGGCGTATCCAGGTCGGCGTGGAGGCCCCACCCACCCACGCCCAACAACACCGCCCACGCCTCTCATGGACCTCACGGGCGCCACCCACCGCCGGAAGTGCACACTCCCACACGTTAATATCAACTGTGCTTGTTTAAATGTTTAATGTGTAAAACACTTGAGTGGGCACTTTTAAATGAATGACAAAAATGTATATTTTCTTGATTTTGTGAATATGATTCAAAGGTGTTAAAAGAAACTTTGTACATCCTGTTTTCGTCCTTCATGTACAAAACGTATTTGGTGTGTCCTATTTGTGGTGGTCGATGCCTCAGTTGGCACTTAGTAAAGGCCCCAAATTTTTGGACACTTGAATAATGCAATACACAACACAGACATCAGTCGAGTGTTGTTGTGTTGTACCGTCGCCATATAAAGTTGGTGAAATCGCTCAACTCTGAAAACTTTCAAGGTTCTGCCCGCATTGTTTTTAACAAGCAACCTTTTGAGAGCTGTCAACTCTGCTTATTATGGCGATGACATGAGTGACCCGTCATATTGTGCTGATGAAGAGAGCGATACTTTACTTGGCTCCCAATACTTACACAGTAACTTACTCATCTGGTCGTATAAAATGGGTTGTTTAGTATGAAAAATTTATAAATAATTATTTATCGTCAGTAGACTACCAAGAGAAGAAAATTTTGGTGTAATCCAGGTAAAGTTTGTAGGTGTGTGAGAGTTAATTAATCACTGTGGCAATCTCATACCTGATGCGGCAGATAGGGCGGCGGTCTGGATACGAATAACAACAGTCTGCGGAGTCAAACTTTCTCTGCGGAAATTCCTGCACAACACTGAGGAAATACACTAATCACGAGGTAATAACGTCCTTCCTAACACAGGTAAATTCATAAAAAAAACTTATAGCGCTTTTACACGTCGACTTAACTGTCAACAATAACAACAGAATCAGTTAAAATTTAGGTTGTTAGCTGTCAGTCTTAGCCGAGGTCCAACCACGACCACCACCGCCAACACACAATCACTCAATCTTACTACGTTGTCAGGCAGCTATGACGGTCATTTTGTACAAGTGACGAGACCACAGATGTGTCTTGCCGGGCACCTACACTGCCTCCCTAATAGTTGTTATCATAATAGCTGTTATCATGTGAGGGTGGGGGGGTGGGGTTCTCTGTTATTATGGCTGGGTGTGCCGTGTGTCCTGCCAGAGTAGGATGGCATATACTGTTCTCACAAGCTCGTTTTAACGTGTGGTGTCGGGATTTCGGTGGGACCTCTCGTGTTATCCTGACTGGGGTGGGGCAGTGCTTGGGTGTTATCTTGCCATGATGAGGTGTTATCGTGGGTGAATGGGTCGGGTGTTATCGGAGCTGGCAGGGGCGCCTCATTGGGCCGCCATATTTGAGCAGTATCTGGTATTACATCGCGCGTTATCATGGCGCTCTGCACGACCGGGGCTTTATGGGCGGCCGGTGTGAGCATGATGAAGTGCTCTGCCGTCGTCCTCCTCTCCTGGCCTCTCATGACCCTCCACGGCCCTCCTCCTCCACCACCACGATCGTCCTCGCTCTCCTCCTACCCCAACCTCCATAACAATAATTCTCCAACTGTTATCTGATGAGGACCTTCCAGTTATTACACCACGGTCTTCCTTTTTCTCCTGCCCCATCAAGGTCCTCCAACCCTTCTAGTCCAGTCTCATATCCCAACACCACTTCCCCGTACCACGTCCCTGCCACACCCACTTGTCTAACCTCCTCGACTCTTACCAACAGGTCTTATCCTATCAGATCCATCCTCCTCCCAAGTACCAGCTCCTCCGTCACCCATCCCACCCCACCCCACGTCCCGCCTGTGTTACTTTCCCACTAGGTATCTCTTGCCCTCTCCACCACCAGGAACTTCCCTAACCACAACCAGGTCCTTGCCACATCCTCATCTAATCCACCATTATCAGGTCTTTCCCTAACTCACCACCACCACGGTCCCTCATAACCATTATTTATCAGCACATCCTCTCCGTTCCATCGTCACTTTCCACCATCACCATCCTCCTCCCCTTAAGGAGCACCTCCCACTCACCGTGTCGGACCCACCCCACCAGGTCACAACTACTGCACTTAGCATAGTAGTAAAACATTAAATAAGTAGAGGACTCGGTAGATGGTGGAGAGAGAGAGGGGGGGAAGGAAGAGGCAGGCGAAAAAGGTGTTACAGAATGACAAGAACTTGGTAATTTAGATGAAATTAGTGGAGATAATGATGATTGGGATGATGACAGACTGGAATATTGTTGGAGTTTATCTGGGTAGTTAAGGTTGTTAAGGCTTCTGGAAATAGAGGTTATCTAGGTAAAGATGATTGTTATAATGATAGTATATAATGATAACTGCTAGAATTGAATGACTTGTAAACTTTACTTCCCTCAGACACTAGTAAAGGGAGACATACACAAGAGTTAGCTGCAGCATACATAGTGACATTACCGACACCGTGCTCAGTGTACTAGCCAGGTTAACTTGCACCTTGTGAGAGAGAAGAATATTAAGCTGGGGATGTTAGCATGTTAGGGGGGGTGTGTGTGTGTGTGTGTGTGTGTGTGTGTGTGTGTGTGTGTGTGTGTGTGTGTGTGTGTGTGTGTGTGTGTGTGTGTGTGTGTGTGTGTGTGTGTGTGTGTGTGTGTGTGTGTGTGTGTGTGTGTGTGTGTGTGTGTGTGTGTGTGTGTGTGTGTGTGTGTGTGTGTCATACATCTACAGCTGTGTTTATTGAATACAGAGAGAATGACGTGATTAGAGAAGAAGAGTTGAACTTGGTGAGAAACATGAACTAAGCAAGAAGATGGATGATAATGATGATGTAACTCCTATGTTTGATGTTTTATGTGTGTATTGTTGACAAGATGTGTAGTAGTTGGGAGAGTCTGCTGAAATAGGCGAGAAATAATGTTTTGAAGTTTAATATTTTAACCTTTAGAATCCTGATAGTGTAAGCAAGGAGGAGGGTGTGAGGCTGGCAAGGACAGGGTTAAGGAGGAGAAGGACGCATCTCCTATATTTGGCTACCCACCTGTTGTTCTTGGTCCCTCTTCTTTTCTCATCTTTCTCCCTCTCTTATATCCCCTCGTACCTCCCTTCCCCTCCCTCCTCCGCCTTCAATACCTCCTGGAACCACTGGAGTCTGACGCCCCACGCCCCACTGGCCGCCGCCCAGACACAGCTCAGATTCCTAGTGTTTCCAGGATCTGCGGCTCATTACCTGTGGCCGGGGTGAGGGAGGTGTTGTGCTTATGTGCAGGTGGACCGCCGCCTCCCCCACCCCCATTCTCTCCTAATGGCTCTTTATTCTTTGGTTTTTTTACGATGACTTTAATTTGGAGTACCGCTACCTGCCGTATATGGGTTTATAAAATTAATGATGATGATTATACTTGTCGTGTTTTGTTTATCGCTTATTTTTTTTTATGTTTTCACGTCGAGTGTAAAGGAATTAAATTTTAAGGTTCACTGCCCGTGGTTGGTGTCCTCGAGTTTATACATTTTCTTTTATTGAGTGGCGACTTGTGAGGTATACATCTTTGTTGACTAGTTAACCCCCGTCTGTCGTTAGCCAAATAAGTTATTAAAAGTGGCGTCCAGGAGTGAAGGGGTAAATTTAGAGGACATGCCGGGTGATGCGTTCGCTGACCATCTTAACCACCCCTAGTATGTGTTTGTCTGTCTCCTTTAACTAACTCTCACCACCACCTTACGTCATCGCCCCGAGAATGTACTTCTATCCGGCTCTTGAAACTACACGAATCATCTCCCCTACATTACCATCACTCGAGGTTGTGCTTGTATCCGGCCTGTGTTGCGCTCAGCCGGTCCTCCCCTCCACCTTTCCTACAATTACGATACATCATCTGCCGGTCGGAGAGGTAAGACTAACAGACAACGTTCACTATTATCCACTCACTCTCCCTTCCATACTCATCTGTACCTCTATCAGTTAGGCCTGGAGCGGGTCACCGGGCGGGAGACGGGGCAAAACATAGGCAAAGCAGAGAGGGGAGTGGAATCGGGGGCGGAGGTGGTGGGGTCGGGCCAGAAGTGTGGTCGGAGCTAAGGTGGATTCGGGGCAGTGGTGGGGTAGGGGGTAAGGGTGGGGAAAGGGGTAGGGATGATTAGGGGTGGGGCAAGTGGTGTAAGAGCTGTTAAGAAATTTATTAAGACTAAGGACGAACATGTCCACAATGCGCGCGTTTAAATAATAATAATAATAATTAACGGTTTATTGAAAAAGTCGGCAGCCCGAAGGCTGAAAATATACATTGGAAAAAAATGACTTATTACATACAAAGACATGGGATGGGTGGGTCGATTAACAAAAGCTTTCATTACTGAAAGGAGAAGGAACAATGATTGAACATACAAATTATTATAGTTTACAGTTGATGGCCCCGGCCTGGGCTGGTCATGGAGACACCAAGGAGTGTGGTGTTCACGTGGTGCAGTAACTCGTCCTCGGGTGTTGATATGAAGGACCTCACGTAGTCATGGGGACACCGGGTGGTGTCACGGTACCCCACACTACTGGGTGGTGTTCTCACTGGTACTGTCTAGTGCTGAATTCACTGGCTTGAACATTGTTCATCACTGTTCAACACTGGTCCCACTTCTTTCCGAAACGAAATTGTCACTTATGAATATGTGGTGAGCATGGGTCGGGGAGAGGGACTTGGGGAATGGGCCGAACAAGGGGCCAGCGGCCAAGGGGGGCGGCCAAGGGCGGCTCACAGGAGCAGCGCCTGAATAGGTCTTGACCCTCCGGAGGTCAGGGATGTAGTATGTGTGTGTGTGTGTGTGTGTGTGTGTGTGTAAAAATAACAACTAACATGCCTTCGCTAAATATCTGCGAAGATTAGAGACGTAAACTTCAGATTAATGACATAAGTATTACCTGAGGAAAACACACCCACCACTTGGAGAGAATGAGTCAGGAGTCACGAGAGCATCTGTGTAGCCTTAGGCAGCGGAAAGGTGCTCAAGATATACCACAAACAATAGAGAATGTACTCATCATTAAGCTAATTGTAACGCACCTGAACAGCTGACAGATTGCGTACACCTTGATCACGCCGTTGTTAAGTAAGTCAGTAACGTGCGTACGAATGGAAGTGTAGGGTTTGAGAGAGAGAGAGAGAGAGAGAGAGAGAGAGAGAGATAAAAAAGGAACGTCATTGAACAATAATTGCTGAGGAGGTCATGATGGCAGCTGTAAGGTGACACACGTGCGCGCTCACGCGCACACACAATAAGACCCAGTACTGCACCTTGACCGACGCTCACCCCGACCTTTCTAACTCAGCCAGCCGTATAGGTCAACGCTCCAGTGTGGCCTCTTGATAATTACAAGGTATGGGAGGGAGGAGCTGTGAGAGAGAAGGGAGGAGAGAGAGACGGAACCAATCAAGTAGAGGAAAAGGGAAGAATGGGAAAGAGGGAAGTGAGAGTATAGAAAGAAATAGTAACTGGGAGGAAAGAGAGGACGGATAGGTGTGTGTCGCCCAGCCTAGCCCAGCCAAGCCCAGCCTAGCCTCGTGGTTCACTTGCCTCACTGTAATCACCGACCGCCGTTCCACCCACGACACTGGTTGACTTTATACAAATACAAGGTCTTCAGTGGCCCTCTAAAGAATATGGGACGATGTAAGACGGCGGTATGTCTAGTCTAACTGTCTCGCTAAAAACCTCGTTGATTTAGTTGTTGCTTTTTACAGTATATTGAGTGTCTTTATGTGTACTTGGCATTTGAATTGATTTTGTGAATAAAATGATACTAATGACAAAGTAAGAATATTAATGACAATAATTTGAAAAGAATTAATAATAATGGTAATAATAATAATGATAATGATAATAATAATAATAATAATAATAATAATAATAATAATAATAATAATAATAATAATAATAAAACAGCACGATCATCTTTATCATGGAGTCACGTCTTAATCACAAAGATTCTGAATAACACAACTGACTATTACTAAGACATTTGACTTTTTCGAAGAAATCTGAAGCAATTTTGGGCTACGCTTCGAAAACAAAACTAACGAACGTAGAGACAGACACACTGTTTGGTGAGGGAGACACTAAACGGTACAGTATGGGAGGTGAGGAGAGGCCAAGTGAGTGTGCACGGTTCTCACACTGCAGGAAGAGACCCATACTTCTTTATCATACTAATTGACGTGTAGTTTGTTCCTCCTCTTACGACTTATTTACTTTCACTTCGCAGCTGTATTTTACCTCCAGGCCGGAAGAGCCACCTGGAGTGAGATGTGCAATACCCACTCACGTGTTTGCATTACGGTGTTTAAGTTGAAGATTTTGGTTTAATGTGTGTGTGTATGTGTGTGTGTGTGTGTCATTCTTACACCAAACAGTCGCCATACCGCTCCCTCTGCTCCCATCGTGTTCCTCCATTAATCTTGAGGAGGAAGCCTACCACTGAATACATAAGCACACACCCGTAATTTCCCTACATTAGGTTTCACGCAGAATGAGCACCGCGAGTCTGAAACACAAGCGAGTCAACCAGGCTAGACCAGGAGCGCTGCCTCCCCTCACTTTAGTGCCTAACATCTCACTGTAATGTTAGTGTTTTGGGTAACGTGGAGAAACGGGAAGTACTGTACGGGTAACCATCTCTCCCTATACCTACCGCTGGAACCTCCGAGACCGTAACTATACATGAAGAGTCAGCCCATGAGCCAGTCCACGGCATCACCTATCTCACAGATTGACTCGGTTAAAATGGTTTCGTCTCACTCTGTTTTCAGTGGGAATTTGTGAAGGAGCTGAGTTTGGACATGGCAGAAAGGAGATGAATACACCGAATTAGCTCACTTGAAAGGATCATGTGAGCACCGTGTATAAAGAGCTCGTATCTAAGTACCTGTAGTGATGGTGATAGTGTTTACGGTACTGTACATTATAACAAGGGTATATTGGTCCAAAATATTGATAACTGGGAAGTGTTTACGACATTGTGGTTCAGTCTACCAGTAATAGACAGTGAGGAGGAGTGGTTGTGATATGGTGGTGGTGGTTTGTGTAAGGTTGAAGACGAGGAGGGTGGTAGGGATGATGAGTGTAGTGTAATAAGTAACAGAAGTAGTGGTTGTAGGGATGATGTTGTTGGTGTTAGTGGTGGGGGCTGAGGAGGGCGTGGACTAGGAGGAAGAACAAGAGAAGAAGAGACATCGGTATAGTAAGTTGATGAGGATGGTGGTGATAGTGATGTTTGATGATGGTGAGGTTACTGGTAATGGTGGCAGTTGTGGTAGTGATGTTGGGTGTAGCAATGGTGGTGGTGATAATGGGTGAGAGAGAGAGAGACCTCGGCATAACAAGCTGGTGATAATGATGGTGGTGGTGTGGTGGTAAAGATAGTGATAGTGGTTGGTGGTAAGGTTACTGGCAATGGTGGTAGTTGTGGTGGGTGTGGAGGAGGGCGTGTACGAGGAGAGAGAGGGAAGGACCTCGGCCTACACGGGGAGTGTCTTAACAGCGTATAATTATTGCGGTAATGCCTGCGTCCCTCCCCTATACTCCCTCATTTCCATCCTTAATGCAACCGCTACCTATTTATTATCTCAGAGTCGTTTCTTCCATTTCACTGGTCAGCCGCTCAGGGCCTGACCGCCGGAGTTCACGGCTGAGAGAGAGAGAGTTACACTACGGTCAAAATAGGCTAATGGGGTGTACAGACAGTAAATGTAGGGAGGTGGAGGGACGTATAGCTAAAGAGGGATGGGGCGGGAGGGAGGGAGAGGAGGAAGGATGACAGACAAATTGGTCATTATACCGACGTTAATGACGATGGTTACGATGTCACTAATGGTAATGGTAGTGATGGTAGTAATGAGGATGTTATGGTTGTAGGTAGGGATGGTGGCAATGACTGGTGATGGTGGTGGAGATGATAACATGGACCAGTGACTCTTGTTATCGGAGATGATTATTATTAAGGTCTTCAAGCTAATGGTAGATCATAGCTTGTTAACACAGCGGGTGAGGGCGTGAAGACAAGCGGTGGCGATGTTCCCTCGACTCGTCACAGGATTGGGCTATGGTAGGAGAGAGAGAGAGAGAGAGAGAGAGAGAGAGAGAGAGAGAGAGTGTCGTCGATAAAGAATAAATAATAGTAAAACGATAGAGCCGTAGAAGATAAAGAATAGGAAGAAGGAATGTAACAAGAAATGTCGGTAATAATGATATTTGCCGGAAGACTGAACTGCAAGAGACTCGACAAAAATGAACTTCTATCGATGATCACGATTGAATTATTTACTAATACGAAAAAATAAAATCGCTACTCAGGTTGGCCAGTACTTGTTGAGACACTGGACCACCGGACAGACCGAGAAAATTAAGACATTATCATAATGAAACTCAGGCGGGGAAGTCTTGGACCTTTACGGACAAAAGAAACAGCAGTGAAGAAAAAATATTATATTTACATGAAAAACATTGGTTGAAGAAATGCTGAAGCCAGGATTTTAAAAATAATAATAATAATAATAATAATAATAATAATAATAATAATAATAATAATAATAATAATAATAACAATAATAATAACAATAATAACAGTATAAAAATCTGCATATCCCGTTACCCTCAGCAGGATGTTACAGGAATACAGAGGATCATTTTATAACATTCCTTTCTCTCATGTGTGAAACTTTCAACCTTTCCCGCGAGAATTTCCCTCCTGCCGGGCCATGATTGGTCTGGAACACTTAGCGTGATTGCTTTTATCACTTCATTCATATTCCGGGGCGTAGTGGGCGTCATTAGCCATTCCGCGGAACTCATTATGACCAGACAAAGAAAAATTATAAAAATCTGTTGAGGAGGTCGGTGGATGCACTGAGAGGGCAAGGGAGGCCGGAGTCCCCCCCCCCCCCTCCTACAGTACCTCCACAACAATAAGGTTTGCCCACAGAGTCTCGGGCATCGTTTGAGTTGTGATTCGTCTTCCTTCCTCCACACAAAACGCTAATTTTGCATCTGACTATAACAGGTCCAGGTGAGTACTAAGAGCGGGAATTGCTGTTGATTCCCTCTCGACAGGATAATATAGAGGCTGTTTGCTGAGTTAATGTTGATGGATGCCGCCGAAGAATCACTCATTTGTTTACGTCGACACACTGGAGCCGTCCTCAGCCCAACTCCAATTAATTATTTACTTGTTTACCTTTTCTCCGTTTAAAAGCTGAAAGGGGTATTAGGCATGTATAATTGGCTAGACTCTTCTCTTAACTGCTGAAAAAAGTCCATTCTAATTGGATGGTTAAGAGACTTTTATCTCCATATATGTAGTTTCCATTTTTTTCTTTTTAACTCTGATTCTTCTCCACAACTTTACCTCAAATAATGTCTCAAAAGCTGTTCAGTAATTCGTATTTTTTCTATTAGTAACGAAACCTCTTGATTTAATATGTTTGTTTGTGGGTGGGAAAAAAATGAAAGGCAATAAATCAAGATAAGTACTTTCTACTTTTAATTACTTTTAGACGTCAATTATTATTAATTTTACTCAATTCTTTTTTTCGACAGTAATTATACTTTTACTCGATTATAAATTGTTAGTAGTTTGCCCACCACTGGTTATATGTGTGTGTGTTTGCAGCAGGGTTCGAGACCTTGGCCAAGAATTATATTCTTAGAAAGTATGAATCTCAATTTCGTCTCATAAATGGTGTGCGGTTCAGTGAAAATTATCGAGTGTAGGTTAAAGCGATCGTGTTCAGTCGACATAAATGACACATGTTCGGGGGTGCTCGTATGTAAAGTTGCTGGAATAAATATACATTTCGCAAGAAACTTGAAACCTTGCATTTGTTAACCAGAAGGAAGTGAAGGTAACTTATGTGGTGGCTGGCTGGGCGCAGCTATATACGGTCTGATAAATATATGACACCATGCATGATGTCATGAATACGTAGTTCAGTTACCATAATTTTGAAAATATATGTAGGCTGATCGTGCATACTCGTTTTATGTTTGCATATGTATAAGGCAACCATGTATCACCCCTCTTTACATATGCAAATTAAGGGGCCCAGGTAGTCATAGTGTTCATGCCAACGGGAAGAGACGCGGGAGACATCGGTTATTGTGTACGTGAGCTGGTGCTTCGTTGTGCAGTACTGATGCATCCAGACCAGCTTGTGTACCGGGTGTATGGTAAGAGACGGACCTTCCTCCCGTGATCTGTGTCACAGAGTTTTGGTAGCTGTTGTTAAGGCGAACAGCTACAACGGGAACTCCAGAGAACCGCGAGGGGACATTGAGAGACGCTAATACTCTCCTCTCTCACTGGTCGGCTCAAGATGCTAATGGTAACCCACTTGGCTTGCAAGGTCGGGGCGGGCCGCTCCTCCCCGCGCTCTTTCACATGGTCAGGGCCAGAGATTGTGTTTACTCTTGGCAGTGATTTCCGCAGCTACAGGTGGACCGTTCACGTGTGCTCATAGAGTTATCGTCCTTTCATTCACACGTTTGGTCCGAGTTGAATCGGATTAATCTCGTGATCTAAAATGTCTTGTCGATAGTTTGAGCATTGAATTATTGAAGTCGCTTGGTGGACAGATGCAAAGGGAGAGAATACTAATGGACGCAAGACAACCATTTCAACACCCCAGTCCCGAGAACCATTGCTGGGAAAAGTAATCAGTGTCTAATGCAATAATGGATGTTTTTGTGCATATGAAAGCGCTATAGGACCACGATTAACAAAGACTTTGGTAATACGGTAATGGCGAGTGGCCCATATAAGCTAATGAAATCTGGGAATCACGACAGTAACTAGCAATTGGGTGAAGCACGCCTGTTGACTGCCACCCGTCTCATTACCGCCCCTGGCTCAATCTCCAACCCCTCCCTATCACCCCTCCCTATCCCTCCTCTCTCAGCCCTCCCCTGTCATCTCCCCTCCCCTTCCATCCCATCACTCCCCTCCTCCGTTCCTCTCATCTCCTGTTCCCTCCCTCCTTCCCCTCACGCTAACAACATCAGGAAAACCCAATTAATTACCAGAAGTTCTCTCTAACACTGGAAACTTTGGTCGCCGCCCGACCATCCTCAGCCCGCGTCCTGATGACTTGGGGAGATCAACCCTCTCTCCCTCTCCCTCTCTCCTTCCTTCCTCTCCATCTCAGTATGCTGCTCCTTGCGGTATTCTGCATCTTATGTTTATTGCATCATACCTCACATTGTGACAAGAATACTTTGAAAATATGTCTTATTATTTTACTCTCTCTCTCTCTCTCTCTCTCTCTCTCTCTCTCTCAAAAAGATGGAGAGAGGAATGAGAGTTGGACTTTGAGAATGTGTGTGTGTGTGTGTGTGTGTGTGTGTTCCTCCTCACTTCACATACACCACCAGCATCACGTTACTTATTACCACTACAATTATCCTAAACCTATGACAAAGGCAATTATCGGTCCAGAGGAGGGAGAGAGGGGAGGGTGACTCACTCGTGTACATCCGCCATACTAAGTGTGTGTGTGTCTTACTCGTGGATGGTGTTACTTATGTGTTACTTGTTTTTATTGTAGATGGATAAAGTAGTTGGAGTTACTTAGAAATTTAATACTTAAAAATTGATAGAATTAGGTGTATAACTGGAGATGAAAATACTGTACTTGCAAAATTATAGATTAATTAGCTCATTTATACACGAGTTACTGATATATATATATATATATATATATATATATATATATATATATATATATATATATATATATATATATATATATATATATATATATATATATATATATATATATATATATATATATATGATTGTATACTTATGGGTGCAAATACTTATATCCGTCGTCAAAAATTACTTAATAAAAACTTACATGACTTGACCGAATCACTTACACCAATCATTAATGGTTAAACTATCGCCTTAACGTGCCTTGGCTACGTAACAGATCGTCTTTAACAGCAGAGCCGGATGTGTTTTTTGTATATAATTATTTTTTTTGCGTCCGTTTGTACGTGTGTTCATTAGAAGTAACCTCGAGCGACTTGCAAGCATATTCAGTTCCTGCTTGTACGTACAGGTTATCGCTTGTACGTACAGGTTATCTATTGTTTGTACGTACAGGTTATCTATTGCTTATACATGCAGATTGTCTACTGCTTGTACGTGCAGGCTATCTATTGCTTGTGCGTACAAATTATCTATTGCTTGAACGTACATGCTGCCCACTGCTTGACTCAGCCTCTGCTTGAACGAAAAGGCTGCCACCTGCTTGTGTCTCACCAAGGGAACACCCTCATTTCCTTGCTGATCCCCCCATTCCCTGCTGCTGACGCTCTACTACTGCTGCTGACGCTTTACTGCTGACCTTTTACCCTCAAGGATCCTCTCTAGCTCTCGTGCCACTTGATCTTTACCGCCTCCCCTCCTCTATGACCACGGTGCTGTCTCCCACACCCCCTCCCCAGTATCCTCCTCAGCACCCTTCTCAGCACTCACCCAGTACCACCTTGTATCACCCCCAGCAAACTCACTACCATCCTCCCCAGTACCCTTCTTACCACCCCCAGTCACCACCCCCCCAGTACCACCCCAGCAACCTCACCACCACCAGCCACGTCTCCCCCTCTCCCTCCCAGCCAACACCTTCATGTCGCCTTCCTCCTCCTCTCTTCTTTCTTAGGCTCCCTGACTATTAACCTTCTCTATCTCTTCATTCTTCATTATCTTGTTTTATTTTTCTGACTGTATACTCTTAACGACAATTAAAAAACGTGAAAAAATGAATTAAAGTTGTAATTGAAAGCGTTGTGAGTTTCAACGCGTTATTTGGTGTAATTAAATAGCGTGATAGGAGTTACAATGAAGTTACAATGATAGACTTGTTGATATACTTTGTTAGCTGCTGTAATGGAGATGTTAGTTTATGGTATTTGATCGTGTTCTTGATTTAAATGTATTTGTTAGGATGTCTTTCAAGGGACGCAAAAGACTTAAGCTATGTCGATATTACTGTTGTTGTGTAATTAGCACCGTGGAATTCTGGCAAATTATTTTTTTTCTTTCTTGTCCCTATCTATTATCTCTCTCTCTCTCTCTCTCTCTCTCTCTCTCTCTCTCTCTCTCTCTCGGTCATATCCTTCCCTCCTCCTCCACCCCTTACCCCCCCCACTTGGTCCTTCCTTCCCTCCCTCCCTCACCAGCACTGGACGATGGTGCTTCACAACATCCGGGTTCCAGTCTTTGCCTCTCTCGTTTGTCTCTTCTGTGTATCTATCTTTATCATCTGTATTTTCTCCTCTTCCTCTTCCAACTTACAAGTGATACTTCAAGAAACAGGTGAATTATTGACTGAAGGAATATACCTGTGTACTTGACTTCAGCTGATTAACGTATTGTTTTTTCTGAGGGGCATCACACATTAACTCGTCAAAAACTCAGGAATTGGTAACCTTCACGTCATGAGCTGCTGAGGGTGTTGCCAGGTGATGTATTTGTTCCTCTGGCCCCGTTATCGTAACCAAAATATTAAGTAAGGATTCATTTCTGGGAACTATCATGTACTCTGAGGGAGGGGGGGGGGGCAACCACTTTGGGACAACGATGTGTTGTGGTGTTGTGATTTTAAGTAGTTTCTCCCTTGTGTTGTAGCGTCTCTCACCTTCCTATAGAACACCCATTAAGGTTAGGAAGATCTGTTGACGTTGAGGGTGTGATGGTTGATTGTTGTCATGACTACCACTTCCCCGCATCGCCTCACTTCACTACCGACACAGTGATGGCAGCTCCGTTAAAACCTACTGTATGGGTAAGTTTAAATAATAATAATAATAATAATTAATGGTTTATTGAAAAAGTTCTGCAGCCCGAAGGCCGAAAATATACATTGGACATAAATGACTTATTACATACATTGGTAGTTTAACAAAAGCCTTCATTAGAGAAAGGTAAAGGAACATACAGTGAACATACAGATTAATGTAGGTGTTGAACAGCAGACTCGTAGTGTAGTAACTCCCTCCCAGATGGTGTTTTGTGTGTGTGTGTGTGTGTGTGTGTGTGTGTGTGTGTTTGTTTTCATGTGTTTTTTCACTGTTAAGGGTAATATACTGTATATATTAGGCCTGTGGAATCAACATCACCATACAACAAACATCACCACCACACCAACATCACTACCACACCAACATCACCACCACACCAAAATCACCACACCAACACCACCGCTACCAACACACCACCACTACCATCACACCACCACCACCACCACTACCATCACCAACACAACACCACCAGCTGTGTTGGGCCCTACCCAAACTCCCGGGGTAGCTCCTGACTTTCTTACCTACAAACCACTGATGACCCTGTTACCAACACCTCTTCCCTCCTTGACCAGATATCCCTCCTCCTAGAGACAGGCCTGGCACTAGGGACCTGCCACGCTTTGCCATAAACAGATAAATTGTACCGGGAATTTTCCCCCACACACTCATCATTTTGTCACTTTATGTAACTTGCTGACAAAACCCATGACCCTTCAGGCTTTTACGCCATTAATGCATGAGTCATAAAAGGAACTCCGCATACTTCCCAGATGGGCGCTGAAACGCTTTTGTGCTTCACCTTGCACAGGATGACAAGAGGGTGCCCAATAAACTAGCCCTCTCGGGAATATATATATATATATATATATATATATATATATATATATATATATATATATATATATATATATATATATATATATATATATATATATATATATATATATATATATATACAACACAACTTCTCCCTCCGTCACTTAACCTTGTGGGGCTGTGTGTGTATCATAGTAGGCTGGTGAAGATGGTTACTCATGGTGGTGATGGTTACTCATGGTCATGGAAGTGGTTACTCATGGTGGTGAAGGTGGTTACTCGTGAGGGACGTCCTTATGTGGCTGCACCGTCATGGTGTGGGGGGGCTGGTGATGGTAGGAGAGAGGAATAATTCTTGTTTATGTTGTATTTGGTGGAGGCATCTAGTAATTTATGTCATCGTCTTACGTTGTGTGTTTGTTCGACAAGTTTGGTTCTGCATCATTAGTTGCAGCGTCGGACCTTTTCTGACTACACAGTACCATCCCTCCTCCTTCTCTCCTCTCTCCCCTCCCCCTCTCTCTCTTTTTCTCTCTGCGTCACATCCTTTATCTCCAATTACCAGTTCTTACCACTTTTACTTCCTTTTTACTTCTTCTCTTCGTCACATCCCTTTGAACAGAATTACACTCAATTCCCACACCTCCCCCTACATCTCTCCTTTCTCCCCATAGCTACCCCATCACCCCCATCCTGACGTCAGGTACCTTCCATAACCCACCCTGGAATCGTGCATCCTCGCGTCGCCTGCCCATCTTTCTCTCCCCCCCTCCTCGTTCATCAGGCCGGGTGGTCATCTACATACCCGAACCATCAATAACGGAGATTAGCTCAATTAGTTGCAGGTAATGGCGAGGTGCGGGGTCGTGGGCTGACTCCCCCCCCCCCCAAAGAAACGGCACCCGAAGAGGGATCCCTCCTGCTGGAGGTGAGCCAGACTACCAAGTAATAGACCACAGGCTCCTGGCTACTGGAATATCTGTCTGCTGGTGCCTTTGATGTTTCTTTTATCCTGTTGTTGATGGCAGCGAAGCTCCTATGTGTCCAGGTGAAGGGTATGTGATGAGGCTTTATGTGAGGGAGGCAATATGAAGGTGACATGGCGAAGCTTCTGTGTGTGTGTGTGTGTGTGTGTGTGTGTGTGTGTGTGTGTCTTACGTGCAGATGATATAGCAAGGCCTTGTGTCTACGCGGAAGAAATGTGGAGACGCTTGTGTACATGTCCACACATCACTAATATCCCAACGTAGGCAATGATGTGTAGGGCCGTGGGGTTGATTTATCTTAGAATCAATGTCACTTCAGGGAGTTCACATTTCAAGTTTCCATTGACGTACAGATGGTGCGTGGCGGCCGAGGCTCAAAGACTCTTGTGTGCGGGGAGGAAGGAGTGTACAGAGTAGTCACTGGACTAGCCTTGAGTGGAAGGAATCGTATTTGTTGATGGCAGATGTTTATAACTTCACGTCCTGCTTCACGTGGTGTGTGGCGAGTGTTTGGTGGGCAATGAAGGGTGTTGAGGTATAGACGGGGAGGGCGAGTGAGTGTGTATGTTTTGATTTAAAATATTTAGTTGATCAAATGTATTTTGAATTCCTTGTATATATTTACCATGTATTTATACTTTTGTCAATAAACTACTGCTACTACTATGGTGATGGAAGGCGAATGACAGTGTATAGACAGGTTGAGAAGTGTGTGTGTGTGTGTGTGCGCGCGCACGCTAGGTGGTGCCAGCCCCTAGGATCCTTGTGCTAGGTGGTGATTTATTAGGTTAGGTGATCTTGGTGATAATACGATATGGGGGGGGTTATAGGGCAAAAAGATGGTGGTGATGGTGGTACTGGTGGTGGTAGTAGTGATGCTAGTAGTTGTGGTGGTACTGGTGGTGGTAGTAACGGTAAGTGATACTGGTGATTGTGGGGGTTGTTGTTGTTACTATCAGTAGGTAAAGATCCCTGTCCATCCAGCTCGTCTTAAGGGAGGAGAAGCAGAGAGATTTATCGCTTATATAATAAAATGTAATTGCCAATACATCACCAGTCTTCCATCCCCTTTGGTAGAGTGAGCACAGGGCCAGGGTTTGATATCATCACCTTCTTATATTACTCTGTCTCATCATTCAGCGTATAAAGGTGTTTCCAGCATCTACCTGCATACTTATCTACCTCCTGATTCATTTCTTAGCACATAAACGTGTCCCTAGTATCTACCTCCACTCATCTACCATCGCAAGTGGTTCCCACCATCTACCACTAAACACTACGAATGTGTTATAAACAAACACTAATACCAAGCGAATGTTTTTTTAAAGCCACCTGACTTGAATGTTTATGTGGTAAGCCAACAGTACTGGATGAAGGACGTTGTGGGTGTGTGGGTGGGTGGGTGGGAGGAGGAGCGTATGAAGGACGTGGTAAATGAGTGGGAGAGAAACGGTTTAAGAGACATTCTGAGTGGGAGACGGTGAAATGTGTGGACAGGTGAGTGGGTGGATGGGTTAGAGACATCGTGTTCGTGGGCATGGTCGTTTCGTAGTCAGGTCACGGGGTCAGCCAACAGTACCTGGTCGTGGTGGTCACAATCACTTAGGTAGAAAGTGTAGCAAATTGATCCTCGGCAGCTACTTAAGGACGGGCGGACGGAGATTTTTCTAGAGCTCTCTAGTTTTATTGTAGTCCCAAGATGAATTTGTCCAAAGTCGTGATTTTTTTTATGTACTCGTATATCAAGTCTGGCGTGTGTGTGGGTGGGGGGGTGGGGGGGGGGATTATATATAACTCTATGCAATTTAATAAGGGGTGGACATTTATATCTTGGGTTTGGTCTGCAGGTGTGACAACGCTGTGGGAAGGGAATAGTGGTCGTTGACATCACTGAACCGGATCCAACAATTTTACTTAATACATTCTCTTACTCGGTGCGTAAGTAACTCCTTCACCCGATCACAAGATTTACTTCTCTTTCGCATCTTTTATTTTATTTCAGTTGCGGTCACAGTTACTGTCATCGTCATCGTTAACAGGATAGTGATTTAAGAGATGATCAATGTCATTATGTGTAATGACAACAAAGAAAATAACATAGTGGTGAAGTGTCAAGGTGTCGGGAGGCTAACATGCCAAGGTCAGAAGTGAGCCAGATGCGAGTCTTGGCTGAAATTTGGATTAATACATCCCAAGAGTTTCCAATGGCTGTGCCTGTGACCCCGAGGTGAGGTGGTTACAGCTGACGAGTGACCTGAGTGAAGTGGCGGCTGGTGATGGCGCATTAGTATGCTGGTGCCGTCAGTACCAAGGTGCTGTAACCTTTGCCTTGCTCCTTCTGTATCTATCTGTCGTTAATTAGCAACGATAAACAAGCGTGTGGCGGAGGGGAGAAGGTCCCATAGTGTTCACCAGAGTGTGCCGGACTTGTTGAGGGTAGTAGGTGTGGGCCGCTCTCGCCGAGGTTCGCTGCCACATACAACCTCTACTGTTCATTCGCTATGGACAAATAAATGTGTAACGATATATAAGGATAAAATCATATGGGAGTGGTGACGGAAGGAGGGAGGGCGAGGCTCCCATATAGGAGTGAAGTGGTATCAGGTTGCGCTAACAAGTTTGATTAGTGGCAACAAACAGACCCGTCACTCAGCCGGCAGAAAAAAAAGGGTCGACCGTCCTCTGATCCGATTACACTGCTCGGCAACACTATTCCACTAATACCTTGGCCGTGTGTTTGTTTTTTTCTCGTATGAAGGAGGGGCCGGGTGCTGGCAGAAGCCCTGGCTAACTTGTACGATCATCCCGTTAAGTTGGACCGGGTTGATAGTGTAACTTATTTGTCCTGTGATACAATTTATTGAATGATTGTTACTGTCGTTGAAATTTTTCCAACTGAACTTCTTTCTATTTAATAACTTTAATCTGCTTACGTTAAGGAGGGTGTCAGTATACACGAACCGGACGGTTTTGTAGTTAAAGGCCTGAGGTATTGTGCTTTTGATTAGTTTTAACTTATTGCTGGGTGATCTCCATACATATACACACAAGACATGCAATAGGGCGTTATATACTATTAAAACTCTACTGAAAGAAACACAGTTCAGTTCAACATGTGTCTGTCACACTCTATATATAATATTATTTACATAGAGCAGCCATCTCTTAACGCAGGTCTGTAGAAAAAAAGTACACAAAATAGGTCACTGAATTCAGGTGCTGTGTATCAAATCCTGGAGGCAAGGCTATTACCGGGTGCCCCGCCCGCCCTTACTGGTGGTGAACCCGCCCAGCCAGTGACGTGTGTCGGCCACCTGATTGTTAATATATGCCTCCGTCGACCTCCCGTCCATCTTCCTCCACACGCACGCACGAACACATACACGAACACACACACACACACACACACACACACACACACACACACACACACACACACCATTTGTTAGTTTACATCATGAACAGAAAACATGGATTTGTTACCGGTAAAACAGTAAAAATAAACCCGACACACAACTGTCAGTCGGGTCGACGACACCACCACCCAAACTATAACCAGCAGAACCACCACCATCACCACTACCACCACAATCACTTCATCACTAGCACTGTGGAGACAGGAGTTCAGCACCGAGAGTGCTGCAGGAGGAGGACCACCAGCAGCAGCACCACCAGCACCGGGAGTACTGGCGACGGCAGGCGAGGAGGGCCAGGGGCCAGATCAATCAGTGGCAGCAGGATGCTCTGCAGGATGCGCACACGCTCCTGGGAAGGTCGCCGTCATCCTCGCCACCCCTGACGTCACACCACCACACAAACTATCCCTTAACACCTCTGCATACATCCCAGGACGTAAATAAATCACAAACCGAATTTTTTTTGTCGTGAATCCATAGTATTAATAAATCATCCCGTCACAGTGAAGGTCGTGGGTGGTGTGTTACTCCAGTTGTAATGTGAACAGGCTAAAGTAGTCATTATCCAGGACACATGTAAGCTTCATATTAGCTTCCTTCTTCAATACGGAAAGGGGAAACCACACGTTCGTACCCAAACACTTGTCCGGATCCCCCACATTACAACGGGAAGGCCGTGATCCCTCAGACGGGACGAGATGGGCCATGGTGGAGGAGGTGAGGCAGGACACCCAAGGCCCACACTCCCGTTATGGATCATGCTGGGTTCGTCCTTAAGAAACTCATCCATGGAGAAGGCGACGGCCAAATTTGTCATAGCTTGCGGTCTGCGGCGCCCACCTTCCGAAGTCACTCACTTCAGCACCTGTCGCTGCCTACTTGCTGGAAACTTCCAAAACCATTAACGACATACAGCCAGCACATTTTTCATTCTTACGTCATCAGAATGTTTGATAATTTTCTCATTTTCACGAACACACACACACACACACACATATATACAGTATATATATATATATATATATATATATATATATATATATATATATATATATATATATATATATATATATATATATATATATATATATATATATATATATATATATATATATATATATATGATGGAGTCTGTTTTCGCAATCTACATACTTGTGGTTTTCTTACCATAATTAGCACATACCTGTACATGTGTACGGTGTTTTCATCGACATTGACCATCCTTGTGTGCTTCACCTCAAGTTATCCTAAACAGTGACAGCATAATTGTTAATAAGGTGCGCGTGTCTCCTCAATGCTCGTTCCACCCTGAAGGTGTTCTTATACACAAAGATATTCCCGATCTCCTGAAGACATTCTCGACATTCTGAAGATTTACTCTTTCATTCCCGAAGGTGTTCCCGCCCTAGTAAAAGTGGGTGGTCTCCTCCTCCTGCAGGTGGGTGGTCTCACCGACCTCCTGAAGGTGTCGTCTTGGTCGTGTACGTGACGAACTGGTACCAGACTTTGTATTTCACGAGGAGGAGGAAGATTACGACATTATTTAGGCTTCACATCCTTCACTCGAACATCGTAATTTTCCGATGGTTGTGGCGAGATTACGATACAAGTAACCGAATCCTGTTTTGAGGGGAACAGGGTTAGCCTACTTTCTTAAGAAGAAGAAGAAGAAGGAGAGAGAGAGAGAGAGAGAGAGAGAGAGCCTCCGGAGTTACTTTCGGGTGTGATGAATAATGTATACGTAATTAATAGTTGGTTATTCAGCTGTTAAACTTGCCTATGCGATTATGCTGTCGTTGTGGGCCGCGCCGAGCAGACGAGTCACGCCCACACGCCCATGTCCGTGGCCCGCAGCGCCCACACCCGAGTATACTGTTAGTTCTTCCTTTACCTGGGGTATACTAGCTGCCCTCACACCCTCCATTATCGGGGTTAGACTCACTCCCTCTTGCCCTCACAAATTCCATCTCACCTGTATCCATCACCTGGGTATGCCACTGCCCTATTACTGCCTGACATCTCTCCCTCATTAGGTAATATTCCCTCCCTCACCCACCTCCTCTCCTCCATCACCAAGATCTGATAACTTTCCCCAATAGAACCATAGAAGATTATGCTAATCCTCTCTGCCACATAACCACGAACAACGTTAATTTTCCAAACTCACTCTACTGTACACCGTGTCTCAGGTGGGGCTTCTCTGCCTTTACAATGTTCCAGTCTCTCCGTCATCTCTACCTCACACACCTAAGCCACTGTTGGTTGATGACACCTGTAAAATGTCACTAAACGGTGTTATTAACTACAGGTATTAGCATAAAATGGCTCTTTTTGTTAGGTTGTCTCCTTTTAAGTGTTGGTACAGTACATTGTTGTCCTGGTACACCACACAACGAGGTTTACCGGTCACCAGGCGAATAAAGGAAAAAAAGATTATTAAAGCAATAAATAAAATGAAATAAAGATATATAAAAGTAAAAGTAAATAAGAAAAATATTTATAGACAATAAATAATTACAATATTAAGAAACAATAACAAGAACACTGGACAGATTACGTTTTGAGGGGTGGGAAATATTAACAAGAAACACAATCACGAGGAACTCAACTGTGAAGGAATCCCTCGCTCAAAAATCTGCCTTGGTATGTTGTAATTACAGGGTGATGGAATCTGGAGGGAGGAAGGGAGGGAATGGGGGGAGAGGGGAGGGAGAGAGTATATGGGGTGATCGCCTCTCATTGTAGGAACTCACTCCCTACACACACACCCACACTCACACTGTATAAATGACCTACTTTACATTGCCAAAATAGACAATATAATATAATGTTGGAGGTAATACACAGGGTCATCAGAAAAGCCTCTCCAGTTTTCATATATAATCATATAATATCTGGGTGTTCTTTTTTGATGACCGTATATATATATTTTTTTCATTAATCTTCATTTTATTATTTTTCAACTACACTTGGGTGTATAAGAAGTTTTAATACAAATTTATATATGATCCATTAAGCAACGTGACCCATTTGGAAGTGTGCTTTTAATCATCAATTGAAATTTACAACCAATGGAAACAAAATTATATATAACTCTTTCAACACCATCACCGACCATGTGTAAATTCTTAATCACCAGAGTACATCTTCTGACAACAGTTGTGAGACAAGACTCTTGCACAATAAGCGAACTCAGAGATTATTATTCCCAATTTTTCGAAAAACTCGGTGCGGTGGAAGCATAATTAGCAAGAATAATGTGAAGGAATAATTAGACTGGGTGGTGACCTAGGTCAGGGCAGGGCAGGGCGGGGTCTGGGTCACAAGGGGCATGCATCCCCCCCCCCTCCACGTACCCCAACCCACAGCGTGGCCAGACCACCTGAATTCCATATTTTCCGAAACAGAACGTACAGTAATTACATTTAGTTTTCTCTTCTGCTTTACCATGAATATATTAACGATTGTTTCTGTATATCATTAGGTAAGAGGAGAGAGTTTCGTGTGTCTTGATGGTAGAAGATGGGTGATGGTGGGGAGGGTGTCAAGACCAAGGGTGTTGATGGTGGGGGAGTGTCAAGACCAAGGGTGTTGATGGTGGGGAGGTGTCTAGACCAAGGGTGTTGATGGTGGGAGGTGTCCAGGGTGATGGTGGGGGAGGTGTCAAGATAAGGGTGTTGATGGTGGGAGGAGTGTCAAGACCAAGGGTGATGGTAATGGGGAGGTGTCAAGACCAGGGTGATGATGGTGGGAGGGTGTCAAGACCAAGGGTGATGATGGGGGAGGTGTCAAGACCGGTGATGATGATGGGAGTGTCAAGACCAGGTGTGGAATGAGGTGAGGTGTCAAGACCAAGGGTGATGATGGGGGGAGGTGTCAAGACCAGGGGTGATGATGATGGGGGAGGTGTCAAGACCAAGGGTGATGATGGTGGGGAGGGTGTCAAGACCAAGGGTGATGATGATGGGGAGGTGTCAAGACCAAGGGTGATGATGGGGAGGTGTCAAGACCAAGGGTGATGATGATGGGGAGGTGTCAAGACCAAGGGTGATGATGATGGGGAGGGTGCTCAAGACCAAGGGTGATGATGATGGGGAGGTGTCCAGAACCAAGGGTGATGATGGTGGGGGAGGTGTCAGGGCCATGCGTGATGATGATGGGGAGGGTGTCAAGACCAAGGGTGTTGGTGTGGGTGTCAAGACCATGAGTGATGATGATGGGGAGGGTGTCAAGACCAAGGGTGATGATGGTGGGGAGGGTGCCAAGACCAAGGGTGTTGATGGTGGGGAGGGTGTCAAGACCATGAGTGATGATGATGGGGAGGGTGTCAAGACCAAGGGTGTTGATGGTGGGGAGGGTGTCAAGACCAAGGGTGATGGTACGGAGGGTAAAGCAAAGTGGCTGATATTTTTTTATTAATTTCTTGAGTAAAAAGTGACTCATTTTTATATTTATTTTTCATCATCATCCCATTTTAACTTATGTTCTACTCTCCTGTGTTAGTTTACATCGTGTTTACTGTATTCTCTCTTTTCTTCTCTACCTCTTGTTTATTCCTTCTCTTTCCCTATTTCCTGCATTCACTCATTATTCTCTCCTCCTTCCTGTCTTACCTTTGTTTGATTCTCTTTTACTTTTAAGGATTTTGTGGCCTCTCATACCTTTGGGTGTCTCTTGAGTAGCTCTCTTTTTCTCTCTGTTTCTTGCTGTTTATGTCTCTTATTGTCCCTCTTTGTCTCTCGCTGTCTACCTGTCTCCTTTCCCTCTCCCTCCTCTTAAATTTTCCTTATCTAAAGCAGTTTCTGGCTTGTCCCGTTCACTCCCGGTCCTCTTCCATCACTGTTCCATCACACACACATCTCTCTCTCTCTCTCTCTCTCTCTCTCTCTCTCTCTCTCTCTCTCTCTCTCTCTCTCTCTCTCTCTCTCTCTCTCTCTCTCTCTCTCTCTCTCAGTTCGCTCTACGTGGGAAAAAAGAATAAGATCGAAAGGGAACAAAAGGGACAGAACAGGAAATTGACCCCAGTAAAGACGAGTTAAGAATGGGAGTCAGGGGTCGAGGAGATACAACACGGCCAGAAGTCTCACTTAAAGGGCACAGGACCACCAGGATATTGAAGGACCACCTAGATCGAGGGGAAGGCGGAGGACGTGTGTGTGGGGTGGGGGGGAGGAGGTGTGTAATAATAATAATTAACAGTTTATTGAAAAAGTTCTGTAGCCCGAAGGCTGAAAATATACATTAAATAATAATGACTTATTACTTAAAAGGACATGGGTGGGTGGGTCGTTTAACAAAAGCTTTCATTACTGAAAGGAGAAGAAACATGAATTGAACATACAAATTATTATAGTTTGCAGCTGATGGCCATGCTGTGTGAGGTCACGTAGGCCACGTGGTGCCGTAACTCGTCCGTGGGTGTTGATATGAAGGACCTCACGGGGTCGTGGAGACACCGGGTGGTGTGGTGTTCACGTGGTGCAGTAACTCGTCCGTAGGTGTTGATATGAAGGACCGCACGTAGTCATGGGACACCGGGTGGTGTGGTGGGGGTGGTGTCACAGTACCTCACTCTCTGCTCAGTGGTGTTGTGTTATCTCGTAGTCAGGTGTAAAGCCGGCCCACTGTTGTTCCCAGGGGTGCTTATCTCACTGGTGTGTCGCGGCTCTCGCTGGTACTGTCTAGTGCTGAATTCACTGGCTTAAACACTGTTCATCACTGTTCAACACTCTGTGTGTATGTGTGTGTTTAACTGCTGAACAGAAGTCTACAACACATCATAATCTAATGGTATCAACTCAAGATTGGCGTGGACATTAATCTATTTTGTGTTTGTTGGTTTTAATCAATGAATAAATATGGATGTAACTGTATGTAAATTACGTACATACTTTTTACGTTTATTGCTGTGCTTGAGTGCGAACGACTGAGGAAACCAACACTTCACAACCACAGTGATTGAGCAAGCTGAGGGTCGAATTGATGGATATAAGTGGAACGATCCAGTCCATGGGCTACACCACTTATCGGCCTAATTTATCCATCCTTTCCACCTAGTCCAATTTTTGGAAACTTGAGCCCACTCCCTGAACACCACTCTAGTCCAGCACCACTGCGCCTCCGGGTCAAGTGTTGCAAAAAGCACATAACAATTATGTACCCTGATCACGCTGGTATGGACGCCTTCCTCCCTCCAGGTGACTTGGCCGCCACCACCTCCACATTGCCCAGCTCCCTGAGATGGGAGGTGGTATTGGGTGGGGGAGTAAGGGAGCTTAGGTTGGGAGGTGATATCTGGGATTGGGGAAAAGAGAGGGTAGATTTGGAAGAGGATATGAAGGTAGGGTGGTGTAGGAGGGGGAGGAAGGACAAGTATTACTTCATAATCCTTCTCTTCCTTGTGGCTCATCCCATGACGATGCACTGCATGACATCATCGTATCCTTGTCCATTTTCTCCCAGTATTCATAATGGCCAGCTGTAAAAATGCACTAGTCCTACTCATAATACACTCAAGAGTGTGGCCGTCGAGGTAACAATGGTGTATGAGGGGTGTGTCCTTAGGCAGATACCTAGGAGAATAGAGGCTGGGGCTGTGAGCATCACCCGCGGCCATAGGGATGTGTGGCTCTTTGTTCCGCTGTCGTACAAGGCCGCCTCACTATTGTGCATGACAAGGTCCACCAGAGATAAAAAGAGCCAGAATTTCACCAGATAATCTATCATGTAGAGTCCGAGGTAAGCCTGAAAAATTGCAGTCGTGTATAGTGTTGGTCAGGGAGAGTTACGAGGGTGGACTAGTGTGTAGGGGAGGTGCACATCCTAATTTATTCTGTGTTGTAAATCTAACTTCAATGTTTGTTGTGTGGAAGAATTTACGAGGTAAAACTAACAATGTGTTGTTTTCTTCCAGCGTGTGGGCGTGAGCGAGGAGGGGGGGAGCGTGCCCCCCGTGCTGCTCAAGGTGCCGGCCCCAGTCAAGCGTCCAGCCATGCATCCTAACATGACGTCCAAGGAGGTGAGGCAGCCACTCCACCTTCAAGGATCATCTTAACGTTATTGTTTTATTTCCTGCTCTTGTCTTGTTATAATGCAGCTAAAAAAGGCTGAACATTTTCTAACTTAAGGACTACAGTATTAAGCATGTGAAATATATTCTATTTATCACTTTTAGGTATCCTGTATTTAGATATTTTGTAATCTTTATTTCATGTACTGATCGCCTCCCCCCCTCTCTCTTGGCTACAGGCGGAGGTGCCCCCGGAGCAGGTAGAGCCAGTAGACCTAAGTGTGAGGACAACCAAGACGATGGGGAAGGGAAACGACGGACATACACCCTTGAAGGGGCTGAAGGATCACAACACTGGGGTCGTCCTTAAAGTGCCAACCTTCCCTTCCTTCGCCCTACAGTCCCTCGGCGTCGACCTCTCCCTCAAACATGGTGAGTAAGACCTACTTAACCTGTCCGGATACCAAGATGCCTTGCTGGGTGTTTTACTTACAGTTTTAAGACAGATGATAGATGGTTTTCCTCCTTGTTTTTACTTTTTTCGAAGTTTATTAGATTGATAGTAGGTTTACCAATGGTAGAGTCGTCAGGTGTAACGTTGGTGCTTGTAAGAGGAGCATTACCCCTCCATCTTCTCTCTCGACTTCTTTCTCCCTCCTTCTAAACTTCCCTCCCTCCTCTCATTTTCTACGTCACGTCTACCCGTCTCACCCCCACCCATTCCGGTTATCATTAAGCCCCTCGTCCCTCGTCAGTAGTCTCGTCACCGGCCACATGCTGCCCACATCAGTAGTCATCCCCCGTCACCAAGTAATTCCACGTACCCTTGTTGTCTTAAGACGCCGCCCTCCCCATCAGCAGGCGCCGCCCCTCCCGGTAGACACCGTCGCCCGACAGTAAGTCACCCACCCTCTTAGTAGTCACCAATGCCCTCTTAGTAGGTACACTGTAAACTTCTTTAACCTTCAATGCCCATTCCCTGGTCTCTTACGCTGTTCTCAGAGAGTCTTTCGTAATAGTGATGTCGAAATGGGCTGCGTCTTCTCTTTCTGGCAGCGGCGACCTTTTAACCTCGTTCTTAATGCTCTCGGGGCAAAGTTCGAGGCAGGAGTTGTTTTACGTGGCAGCTGTGGGCTTCACTTTTCTGGTTCCATTTGTCATCTGCTTACATTATTCTCTTTCTCTTTCTCTTTATCTCACACACACACACACACACACACACACACACACACACACACACACACACACACACACACACACACACACACACACACTAATCACAGCAACTACCCATTTCTTGGACAATTTCTCCTCTCAACTTAGAATCTTTTCCATTAATGATTTTCCCGTTAATTCTTACAATGTGCAACAGAATATAAGCTGGGATTTCAAGTACGTGTGTGTTTTATTCAGCCTCTGCACACACACACACACACACACACACACGATCATAATATTTATATCGGCTCTTCAAGGTCCTCTTCGCCACTAGAAAATATTTCGTAACTCAGACGTCCTAAATATTGCGGGAGAACAAACCTTAGTACACCATCTTAAAAAACACACACGAGTCTTTATCAGTATCTCCAGGTAAATATTTAATCTGTGTCGGATCTTTCAAAAGTTGGAGAATGATGTACGAGGTAATATGTAATATAAAGCGGAGAATTAATCTCTCGTTATCTCTTTAAAGTTATGAAACAGGACGAGTCTCTCCCAAGTAATGAACTAACTCTGGTCTATCTGCACACACACACACACACACACACACACACACACACACACACACACACACACACACACACACACACACACACACACACACACACACACACACACACACGTCGTTATTGATTTTGCCTAATTCATGACCCATGTGTATATGAGTGGAAAAGGAGGTTTTTAAATGTTCTTGGTCTTGAGAGAGAGAGAGAGAGAGAGAGAGAGTCATTAAAAAATTCCAAAACACCCGAACGAATACATTGTTATCAGTCCCTAATGAACTCGCCCGTAGCTACTGTAATTTACCAGTTGATTTAAATGATGGTGTAGCTGGATGAGGCACCGCAGGCGAGGAGGAGGAGGAGGGTGGATCGAGCACTAGGCATTATCATTAAAGAGTGTAATAGGCACTAATGAACGCTGCCTCTGTGATATACTATTAGCACCTTACCCACATGTTTTTCGAGGCGTCTCGGGAGAAATCATCGGATGTGCAGTTTCATTGGTGTGGATTGCGCAGTGTCTTGGAGGTGAGGGACGTAGGAAGGGAAGGAAGGAAGAAATGATAGGGTAGGGTAGGGAGGGAAAGGAGTGAGTGAGGATAGGGTAGGGAGGGAGGGAGGGAGGGAGGGAGGGAGGAAGGAAGGGAGGAAGGAAGGAAGGGAGGAAGGAAGTAAGGGAGGGAAGGGAAGCGAAGCCACTACACCAATTGTTTATTTATGTTTGTAATGGGAGATAATTAAGAGCGATCCAGCAGTTACGACACGCCAGTAATACTCGTCAAAAGCCGTGAAATAAGGCTAATGAGATGTTAGTGGGTGTTCAGGGCCAAGGGCTGTTTGTAAGATTAGTTGAAGGGCAACAGCAGTGTGATACCAGCCCCAGTATTCCGCCCCAATGATTCACCCATCCATGCATCACCCGCCCCAATGATTCACCCATCCCATGCATCACCCACCCCAATGATTCACCCATCCCGCATCACCCCCCCAATGATTCACCCATGCATCACCCACCCCAATGATTCATCCGCCCCACCCATCCACATCACCCCATTCACCCATCCCATGCATCACCCACCCCAATGACCCATCCCACGCATCACCCACCCCAAATTCACCCATCCCATGCATCACCCACCCCAATGATTCACCCATCCCACGCATCTGCCCACCCCACCCATCATGATTCACCCATCCCATGCATCACCCACCCCAATGATTCACCCATCCACGCATCACCCACCCCAATGATTCACCCATCCATTCACCCACCCAATGATTCACCCATCCCATGCATCACCCACCCCAATGATTCACCCATCCACGCATCACCCACCCCAATGATTCACCCATCCCATGCATCACCCACCCCAATGATTCACCCATCCCATGCATCACCCACCCCAATGATTCACCCATCCCATGCATTCACCGCATCACCCACCCCAATGATTCACCATCCCACATCACCCCCATTCACCCATCCCATGCATCACCCACCCCAATGATTCACCCATCCACGCATCACCCATCCCACATCACCCCAATGCATCACCCGCCCCAATGCATCACCCACCCAATGATTCACCCATCCCTTGCATCACCCACCCCAATGAGTCACCCATCCCATGCATCACCCACCCCAATGATTCACCCATCCCACGCATCACCCACCCCAATGATTCACCCATCCCATGCATCACCCACCCCAATGATTCACCCATCCATGCATCACCCACCCCAATGATTCACCCATCCCACGCATCACCCACCCCAATGATTCACCATCCTATGCATCACCCACCCAATGATTCACCCATCCCGCATCACCCATCCCACATCACCCACCCCAATGCATCACCCGCCCCAATGTATCACCCACCCCAATGATTCACCCATCCCATCCAATTCACCCATCCATCACCCACCCCAATGATTCACCATCACGCATCACCCCCAATGATTCACCCATCCCATGCATCACCCACCCCAATGATTCACCCATCCCACGCATCACCCACTGGAAGTTCATTATAAGTAATATGTTGACCTCGACTAACCCAGTATTGCTTCCACACCCTCCTCCTCCTCTTCCATTTACTCTTCCTCCTTCAATCGTTTCTTCCCCCTACTTTCATCTTACCTTTATCCTCCTCCTTCCACCTCACCTCCACCCACTTCCCACCCTTCTCTTCCATTCGCTCCACCCTTATCTATTAACTCCCTGCTTCCTCCTCTTCTTCATTCACATTTCCTCCAATTCACCCCCCTCCCCCCTTCTCTTCACCCCCCCTTACCTACCCTCTCGTATTACCACGGTCTGTGCCCAAGAGAAGCATTAGTGCGTTAACTAGGATTTATAAGGAATTTATTATCACCACAAATTGTTTACTCTTTAGCTGATCCAATTCAGAAGATGGAAATAAATTATGCAATCCATCCCTCGAGTATTGGGTGATGGTGGTACTGTATAACGACTGTGGTGATAGGGTGAGGTTGTTATTTTTCATAATAAGGGGTGATGGAGTGGGGTTTGGAATGGTTTGTGTGGTGGTAATAGGTGCTGGTAGAAATGGTTGGTGTGATATGGTTGTGATGGGAGCCGATGGGAGTGATGGTAGTGGATTGGGGTGTGGTGGGGTGGTAATGGCGTGCCGTCTTTCTACAGTTCATACGTCCATACATTAACGTCAGGAGGAGTATGGTGATAATTGGCTCATCTAGTATATATTAATATGCAGGGTAGGTGTGTTGGCGGCTGCAGTCCTTTAGCCTAAATAGTATTCCATCACCCGCAACGCTCCACTTAAACACAAATTGGATTACCATGGGATCAATAGCGAGGCTTTGTACCAGGAGCCATTTACCTTTTATCAGATTTAATAACGAGATCATAGAAAACGATTGAGAAGTTTAGAAGCTGCTACAGCATTATACCGTAGCGGTGGACGGGAAGCAACTACCAGACAAGCGTGTTTCATCCGGTTAATAGGCCATCTTATGAGCGACCACCAATTTGTCGATCAGTTTGCTGGACGGCTACTGAATCGACAAGTGGCCAGGACTGGAATAGTTAAGGCTCACATGGTTAGTATTTCCCGTCCCACCTGCGATCCAGTTTGTTAAGACTCAAGGAAGAGACTCTTATGGTGGGCATCTGGGAGGAGCCAAGCGGGGATATACTCGATATAATGAGACATATGGGTATACCTGCCAGACCTGCTCCACACCAGTGTTATCCTATACTGTACTTGGAGGATAAAAATAAAATGTTGACAATACAAGTAGATCGTTTAATGGTATATCATATTTTATGGGAGTAAATAAAACTATATATGCATCTTAACAAGTGAATCACCGTTAAGGCAATGTGGTCTGTAGGGTAGGTGTATCATCGCCTCAGGCTTATTATTATTACACACACATGGGGAATTTTCATCATAGAAACGGAAAATTATCATAGAAAATTGGAAATTTTCATCATACAAGACAGGAAGTTTTGATTATAGAAAACAGGATTGGGAACATAGAGAACAAAGTTTTTTATCATAGAAAACGGGAAGTTGTCTGGGGAGCAGACCTTGGTAAACCCTACCAATCTACCACATCCTTCCACCACCCAAGAGGAGTGAGCTTTGGCTATGTCTCATGTGTGTCATCGTCCTGCTGCATGAAGCAACAACGCGAGCCGGTCGCTCTTGCGAACGCTTCTCGCGTCTACGTGAGGCACTTCAAAGAAAACAGGTGTGTTTGTCCGCTACACCAAGGTAGCTCCTTTACTCGTGTTGTTGCTGTTGCTCCATGCCGCAGAACACACACATTGATAAATTTGGCCTCATTTTACTGCTTGCTGATGATAACTGGTTATTTGATATCAGCATTGGCCCTGGACCATTGATCCAGAGCTATGGCTTTTACATTGTAATTACGACGGTCTACTATATCTTGCACCAAAAGCTTCATCTTTTGGAAGTGAAGATCATGTCGAAGTGTAGACCTCAGAGTCGGAAACTCACTGGGAAGAAGCTTTTTGCCAGATCCAATAAACTCGGACATCTTGGTTCCAGCTCTAGAACCTTGACAGGTTTTTACTGTACTTGTCAATAGTCCTTGAGAAAACAGAGTACAGCAAAAAATATCTGAGAGAAATGGTACAAAAATGTCAAGACCTTTCCAAAGTTCATAAGTTTTTACGTCTGTAACTTTATATTATTTTGATGCTATTTTAGATGTTATTTGAGAATGCTCTTTGTAGAGCAATAGTCATCAACATTCGCCCAATATGCTTATACAAACACAGTTACACACATTCAGTGTTGTTAATTGCCTGCGTCCGAAATATGAAGAGGGTTTCATCTAATAATTTAAATCTCATGATTTTATGCTTTCTTAAACAAATACTCCATAATACACGAACTTATTAACTCAATTACAATATAATTATGTATTATAAAGGTAAGCTGGGAAGGGTAGGTAAGCTGAGGAGGGTAAGGAAAATGGGGAGGGTAGGTGAGCTGGGGAGGAGATACGAGACAGTTGAACAACCAAATGTTATCGTGTTTCAATAACCTCGGAAACACGCGGGTGGCTTGGGAGGAACACTGGGACCTGTGTAGGATTCGTTATGTTGAAGTGTAATTCACCATATGATTTTCACTTCCTTACTGCTGATGTAAACAGACGATTGTTACGGCGAGGGTTAAATAGACGGAGTTTTACTGTGTGTGTGTGTGTGTGTGTGTGTGTGTGTGTGTGTGTGTGTAATACTTCGTTACGACAACACACTTTTTTACGCGCCGTTGAGAATAAAAAGCGAGTATAAGACACCTGCAAGATTTTTATTTTTATGTTTTTGTGTTAGCACATCGTAAATCACTGGTCAAAGCCAGGCAGCGACAGACAACTGGTTGTGTGATCCAGCAGCAGAGGGTCTCGAGGAGGAGGTGTTTTAGTTAGTACTTTCTTGTTGAGGCTAAGACTGGTTTCTTGGTCATCGGCAGTAGGTAAGTCTTTTGACAGGTAGATCGTTCAGCAGGTAGTCTTTTCACAGGTGATTAATACTGATGATGAGGGAGAGTAGGAGGGAGGAAGGGGATTTATCATTTTATCCAGTGCCGACTGGACCAGCCCCCATAATGTTGCTGTCTTGCACTACCCTCACAGACCTCAGTAACTAACTGGATCTTAATTGGTGTTTCACCGTAACCTGAAGTTTACAAACTGGAGCCCTATGGTGTGAGTGACTTAAGAAGAAGAGCAACAAGACGGAGAATAAACAGCTGCTAACGACGTAGGCACGACCGCTGGACCCCGCTGGTCACTAGCACGGAGAGACCTACACAGCCTCACGCACGGGGTCTCACGAGGTTCAGCCGTTCCATATTCTTCTAAGTGGAGATGTGAGACTGGTTCTCTGTTATACTGTTCAAAATTTTTTTATAGTCTATAGCGGCATTGTAGGCTAGATTATGATATTCGTATTCTGGATTACTAATCCTGCCACTGTAATAGTCTGCCATTCCCTGCTGTCCAGCAATCTACGACACAAAGAAGGTGGTCAAAATGGCGTTATGAATCACCAACATGGTTACGGTAACGATGCGCGTCCTCTCATCCTTAGATGCTGAGGGATAACTCAAAACATACGAATGTTTGAGAATAAGGACCCGAAGAGATGATGAACTGTAACTAAACTTTGAGGACTATGGGTGATGCAGGGTGCCAGGGATAGAGGGGGAGGGGGGTAATGTAAGCTTGCAAGGATGGGAAGAGAAATGCGAAAGGGGCGGGTGATGCAAGGTGGTGGGGTCAGAGGGAGGGAGTTAGTGTCGGTGCCGGGAGACAGGTAGGTCGTGTCCTGGCCATCTTCCCACCTACAATTCCTCCTACGCTCCACGGCGGCCCTGTCACGTCCTCCTCCTCCACTAATTTATTTTAATTTCTCTCCCGGCCGCCCTGGCAAGGAGAGCCGCTGTCTCTTCGCCAGAAAGTTGCTGGCCGTTCGTGGTGTGTTCTTACTCTTAATATTTGTATTTTTGTTAACCTGCAGTAGGTAGTGATGATGTGGTCGTGCATGAAACCTTGCTCCTGCCATCTTGTATTCTCTTCCAAAGTTCAATTACTTCACGATGGTTGTGTGACTCAGTAGTCTAGAATCACTGGTCACCTTGCCTCTGCCCTCTCTTTTAGGGGTTCTTCTCCTTGTATCTCTACTGTGGATTCCTGAACTTGAACTCTGTTACCCCTTCCACCATCCCTTCCCATCATCCTCCACTAAATAAGTATCGATCAGCTTTCTCCAGCGTCACTCTCTATCATCGTTCACTCCCTACAACACCTTCTAGCCCTCCCAGCACCACCTAACACCGCCTAACACAATTCTCCCCACACTAACAAAAGTCCTGGTCTTACATTACCACCCGTATAGTAATAGTATGATGTGCAACACAGGGCTAAGTGTCCCCGTAGACTTCATCACAATGCCTCTTATTTGTCTCCACCGTCAACACAGGATTCACTTGACCCTCTGCACAGTACTACGACAAAACTCATCACATTGTGGTGACCTGCGTGTAAACAAAGGGTCCTTAATGTTACGTACAAATCTGACGAATTATGAAACTGCTACTTAAGTAGGAAACGGAAGGAAAGAAGAGGAGGGGGAGGATATCTCACTATCTCTCCGCGCATACCCCCCCCAAAGAAAGAGAAGCCGAAATGATGTGCAGAAGAGCGACGGGAGGTGTTATTATCCCAGGATAAGGATAGAGTGGGTAAGGGCGGAGGGGTGACGTAGCGACGAGGCCCCCCAGTAGCAGTGGTCTCCTCGCTAGATAAGACAGTTAGCTTGGGTGACGTATGGCGTCGCTGAGGGGCTCTCGATGCTGCCACTGATTGTGATGGTAATGTCGCGTATTAAGTGGCCACTTGTAATTGTTCGAGTCCATCTGATGAAGATGTTCCCGGGGGAAGACGAGGCCGCCACACGGAATTCGTTTGAGCAGCAGCAATAATAATAATTATAATAATAATAATAATAATAATAATAATAATAATAATAATAATAATAATAATAATAATAATAATAACGCCTGCATAATATATATACTCTTAAACTAGTTTTATCTACAAGGCGATATGTAGTGGACCTGGTGTAGAGGGAAGTACCTTATTGCATCAGCTAGTACATTAACGTTACTACAAGTAGGTCAAGTTGTCTGAATTGTCTTAGTTAGGAATTGCAGTATTTTGTAAGACCCTGTTGGGTTGCGTCGCGTGTGCATTAATTAAAACGAATCTGTCACCAGGAGTAAATATTGAATTTATCTCTCAGGGTTGACATGAGAACTTTAGTGATGGTCCTTCGTTCTCCCGGTACCCGTATTGCACCACCTGCCAACGAGGTGATAAACGCTAATTCAAGCAATTACAAGGCATTACTACCTCCCAGTGTCAGGTATTTGTTAGTGTTGGGCCCTATGATAAGTGAGCTGAGGGTCGAGGATGGCGTGGCAGGGGTAGGGAGGGCCTGGGTGGTGTGGGCGCCCCGACGATATGGATCACACGACGACTTTACTGCATCTCGTAAAGTGACCATTGTCTGGTGCAGCCCAGCTCGCTCTGCCAGGAATCCGCAGCTTAAACCACGTTTATTACACTTTAGTACCTTAGTGACTTGTTATTTAAGCAAGCGGTGATGGCTCTCCAGTTTCCTCTAGTTACGTAACTGGATTCATTGTTGTATTTTTTTTTACTGCCATCGTTTATGGGAATTTCAGCATTATCAAATAAACTTTACAATACGAACACACTAGCAAGGTGGTGACGTGTTCACCTGTGTCACACGAGGTAGTCACATCAGCACTCATAACCGAAGAGTCGTAAAGCGAGTTCCTAAAATTTTTCATGTGAATTTTTACAATATTCACAGGTGGCAAGTTTTTAACATGAGTATATAAATAATGACTCAATTCTGACAAAGGAATTCTTGTAATAAATTTATTTTAACGTTCTTCTCTTCCCTGTTTAATAAGTTTACTTGATACGAGAGAATATTTCTATGAATTTTTCTTATATGTTTTCCTAACTCCCAAAATCTCCACCATCTCACCAAGTTTTGAGTTCAGTTTGGATATTTTTTTATTATTATTACTCTTTAACTGTATTTCATCCTTTCTCCCTTCCTCTACACCTCCCCCTCCCTCCTTTTCCACCTCCCCTTCCCTCCCTTTCCACCTCCCCCTCCCTCCTTTCCCTCCCCTCCCTCCCTTTCCACCTCCCCTCCTCCCTGTCCACCTCCCCCTCCCTCCCTGTCCACCTCCCCTTCCCTCCTTTTCCACCTCCCCCTCCCTCTCTTTCCACTTTCCCCTCCCTCCCCAACTCCATCCTTCCCCATCTCTCTCCCTCCCTGCTCTCATTCCCTCCTCTCCTTCCTCTCCCTCCTCTCCCTCATCTACTGACAGCACATGTTAACCAGGTTCTTGTTTTTCCCCGCAGAGAGTGACTCGCCTCCCAGTTCTGACCCCTTCGGCATGAGTCTGGAGGCGCTGAGGACTGGCTCCACCACTCTCCTCTCTATACGCAAGATCCGGGAGGCTTCACTGTGAGTAATGCTGCCTCTTTCTCTTGTTCGGGAAGGGGCTTCAGGGCTAGGCAGGACCAGGCAGAATGGGGCAGGACCATATGTAGTGACCATAGACAGTGAGCCAAGCATAAAGGTGCCGGGAGAGAGTAGTGAAAGGGTTGAGCCTGACGTGGGTTGAGTGGGCGAAGTCGAAGGGTAAGTGAAGAGTGAATGGGTTAAGTTAAAGACAATTAAATGGTGATCGAGAGGGTGAGGTACAGAGGTCTGGATGATGGGGCTACACACACTGGGTGAGGTACAGAGGTCTGGATGACGGGGCTACACACACTGGGTGAGATACAGAGGTCTGGATGACGGGGCTACACACACTGGGTGAGGTACAGAGGTCTGGATGACGGGGCTACACACACTGGGTGAGGTACAGAGGTCTGGATGACGGGGCTGCACACACACTGGGTGAGGTACAGAGGTCTGGATAACGGGGCTACACACACTGGGTGAGGTACAGAGGTCTGGATGACGAGGCTACACACACCGGGTGAGGTACAGAGGTCTGGATGACGGGGCTACACACGGTGAGGTACAGAGGTCTGGATGACGAGGCTACACACACACTGGGTGAGGTACAGAGGTCTGAATGACGGGGGCTACACACACACTGGGTGAGGTATAGAGGTCTGGATGACAGGGCTACACACACTGGGTGAGGTACAGAGGTCTGGATGACGAGGCTACACACACCGGGTGAGGTACAGAGGTCTGGATGACGGGGCTACACGCACTGCTCACCACCGAAAACCCACCGGAGATCAGGGGATGGACACAGCTTTGGTGACCTGGTTGCCATCAAGCATGCTGAAGCAAAGTTTTATGGCTGGATGTCCTTCCTAACGCCAGCCCACACTTTGGGAACTGCTGGCAAGGCAGGATTGTAACTCCCTTATGTAATCAAGGACTACCCACCTACCCCATCAGGTACAGTTGTGCTCAAAATTCACTGGACACTTGACAGTATCTGACATCTTCTCATGGGTTATTATATATAGGTGGTTTAAGGTGATAAAAAGACACTAATACAAATAAAAATCTTCAATTAATTAGATGTTACAATTCCAGTCTCCCTTACCTACACGACCCTTAAGTAGGATCCCATTACAATAAATCAGCGAATTTTGTCTTAACTGTACAAACCCCCCAAAAAATATTAATGATGCCAAAATTAGTGAACAGCTCGGCATGATTGATGAGACTTAAAATCAATAAGAAAACGACTTAAATATTAGAAAAGAACCTTCACCCTCAGAGCTGGACGACCTATAAGTTACATCAAGTAAACAGTTAATCTTGTGTCCTTGACCATCATTCCACCGCCACCAAAATAACTCCTGTGGCCAACACCTGATCCACGTCCCTGGAAACCTTACAAGCACAGACGAACACAGTAATGATTGGACTTGAGAGTTTGTTTGTTCTCTTCTGGACGGCAGCAGAGGGATACAAGTAGCGATATAAGAAGCAACACTGAGACCTAAGAGTGAGCAGTGTGATAGATTAGTAAGAGACACGGCAGAATAAGTTTAATGAAATGATGTATATGTAATGTGAAACGATAAATCCTCGATGGAAAATGTTGAAATATTAAGAAACTATACGTCTGGGAATATAGAGAAAGAGAGATGGAAACAACAGCAGATAAAAAGCTAATAAAAATCATAAACTTGAAAACTGGGTCAGTTCACCCCAGGTACAAGAATAATTTCAAAATTTAGATGGAGTTTATTTATAATGACCAGCGGCACGACCAGAGCAAGGTCGCGTGTTCAGTCTGCTATTTTCAGAGTGTACTGCCACGACTGAGCAGCTGTATACATTGTAAAAGTGCCGCCCAATGGATGAGAGAGTAAACAGCGATGAGTCTTGGGGGGGTTCAAGGGAATCAATATTATTAACTCCTGATACTGTGTAGTTTCCTTAACACCTTGTCTAAGTTAGTGTGTTTTACGTACACGGATGCGCTGAAGCTTAGCTGTTAATGATCTGCGAGTGGGTGTAATGAGCACATTTTTGTAGAGATTTCAACGCGTCACTAGGGAGTCACCCATCGTTCATTACGTCAGCGGCTGGCCGTGACAGCTAACAGCTGGCCTTTGTGGTGATGCAAGACATGTGCCCGAGTCAACAGCGAGTAATCCATCACTAAACTAGAGTAATTACTAAGTGATGGCAGTGCTTTCATCGCGGCCTCATTAATATGCATGAACAACCTCTCGTTTCTCATGTCACATGTCTCATATCTCATATCTAAGTTGCTCTAACGTGACGTGCAAAGGAGGGTGGGTGTTAGTGCAGGTCTGGCCACGAGGGGAACATGATCATTGCTAAAACCTCATCATTGTTTCTTAGTCGACATATTTGTGTCCTGGTAATGGATGAGGAGGGAGGATCGATTACTATCTTATATTTTTACACTTAAGGTTTTAACCCTTTCATCACGTTTCAAGCACTTGCTATTTTATTTTGGCTACCGCCAGACAATTTTATTCAGCTTAGGTTAACCTCTCGATGTGAAAGGGTTAAGAGTCTCTTTTACACTGTCATGGAGTAATAACACTTCCTCAGCTGTGACAGAGGCAGTTAATTCAATTAACTTGGTATGGTAGATGACGTGGTTTTTATTTAGGATGTCCAAATAAACAATTATTTTTCATGTTGCAGAGCCTTGTGTGCGAAGCGGTCACTGAGCCAGAGTCCGTCACCACCACCCTGCCCTCCCGCCGCCCATCTCGCCTCCTCGGGGGTATCTGTGTCCATCTCTTCTTCAGCTGCCGTCGCTGCTGCCGCCTCACTCCTCTCACCATCTTCACATTCACTCATTTCTTCCTCGTCGTCATCGTCTTCGTCCCCCCCATCTCCTCCGGCGGGGGCGCGGCCTCCTGGGCGGCCTCCTCCCCCACCTGCTGACTACACAGACGCTCTCAGGCGGCGGAAGGTTCACAAATGTGACTTTGAGGGTTGTGAGAAAGTTTACACCAAGAGTTCTCACCTCAAGGCACACAAACGAACACACACAGGTGAGTCCAACTTTGTCTCGTTATTTTGTCTTATGAAGATAATTACTTCAACCTCTATTATTGTAATATTGACAGATATTATGAAAAATATAATATACAATAGTTTCAGATATATATCCTACTTGAAGTTCATGACGATAGAAAATATGTAATACGGTAGAAAATATGTATTCTATTTCTTCATTTATTTGTAAAAAAATACTAAACAGTAGTCCCACACCTTGATTTTCATTGCCATACCCTACCACACCTGACAACTTTCACGCCCCAAAACCAATAGTTATGGCAAGACGTAGGTACTCCAAATTTATCTTGACGATAATGTAACACAAACTGTTTCTTGTCTTGTAGGGGAGAAGCCCTACCAGTGTACGTGGGATGGCTGTATGTGGAGGTTCGCGAGGTCTGACGAGCTGACACGCCACTACCGCAAACACACGGGCCAGAAACCCTTCAAATGTCAGCTGTGTCAGCGGTCCTTCTCACGATCTGACCACCTCTCCCTCCACATGAAGAGGCACTGAAGAGAGCAGGGGATTGTGATGACTGTCCCCAAGTTTTGATCTCCATTTGTACTCACAGCTGATGTGAGGATGGTGTCAGGTGTTTCTCTTCTCAGTTACGCCCCTCTACTGGCTGGGGTGCTGAGGTAAATAGAGAAGTTTGTGCCAAGAGCGCCTCTGTTTCACACACACCTCTTGTCCTCACGGTGAGAACTCCAGTGGCTGGAGGTTAAGCCAAAACGGGAGTAGAGACTTACATTAGTCTGGGCTGCCGGCCTCCAAGCCCCTCTCAAGACGGTCTTTTTAGAGCTTTTTAGTACTACGCAGGTCCCAATTGTCCTCCCGCTGTTTTTAGGGGGGACCAAGACGATCACATGGAAAAAAAGGTGGTGATGTTTGACCCCCTGTATAGTTTGTGTCGACTAAAAGCTAAATAAAAAACTATCGCCTCGGTGTATGAACAGTAACTCTGTGTTATCACTAGTGATAGTGTGTGATAGTAAGGACAAAATAAACTTTATAAGAACATTCCAATGTTTAAAGCCAAGAAGAATTGTGCACAATGGTCACTAAAGAAAAACCGGAATATAGAAAAATCCAGGATTACCCGACCAGTCCCCAGGAGGTGACGAGTGCTTCATGCAGACAATATTTACCGACATTATACACTGAACCGCTGTCTTCCAGATGCCTTGTGACTTACCATAGAATGTATTTTCATTTCAGGAGAATCATGTGCTCCCAAGTCATTCGTCATGATTGGATTTTATAACTAATGCTGATTAGCCTCAATATTTGGCGCAAGATTATTATATTTGTCTCAACTTTACACAAGATGAGGTAATTTAAATCTTTTACGCTTGAAAAAAAATTCAAGAAGTGATACTATTTCTAAGCACAAATAGATAACAGTGCATGTAGTAGTCTTCCAACTTCCTTGTGATGGAAACAGTGTTAACTTACGAGATCTTCCATTGCTGAGCTGACAGCCCAAGATAGCCTCGGCCGGGGGCACCCACCGCTGCACACTCACACCCTTCAGGAAATGATATGGAACTTTTTAAGTGCTCAAATGTATCATCGGTTCGCGTGATTGTCTCAGAAGACTATTTTTCATGATATAAAGACTTTTATCTGTATTATTTATAATCAAGTGAGCGTTTTACTTTTCCCAGGTAACCCATTACCTCGCCCAGTGTGCACGGTTGGATGCCTCCGCCGAGTTCACGGTTAGGGACCATTGGACTACGGGGCATCAGTGCTGAAGCCTTTGCTCGATATATGTAGGATACGCAGTCTCCAGGATGTATGTAGAATCAAAAGAACTGTGATTTCTCTCACTGTACTTATTTCCGCGTTTGTCTGAATTACGCCCAGTAGGGGCTTTTACATATGTATAGTACAAAATACTAGCCAGAAAGTTCTGTTTTTACGGCATAAAAACCTCTGTACGGACTGACTGTGTACATCCGACTGCTTCTCCATACACTGGTGGCGGGTCTGGTCAGATTTGGGCTAAGCACTGTGTATACCCATTTCCTTTCTCTCTCTCTTCACTGGCCAGCTGTTCCTCCACAAGTGTTCTTCTCCTTTCTGCCTCCATGCATTTGTCTTTGTTCCCAACTCCCTCTTCCTCCGTCTCTAAACGTCAATTCATTCCTGCTATGAGGCAAAACGGTGCTGGTTAACCTTTTCCCTTTTTTAAGGTCATATAATAACCCTTATGATCCTTGGTGCCATCTCCCCTCATGGTTAGTTAGGTCATAACCTTCTAACGACTGATCATCTACTGTCTTTCACTCTCTCTCCCAACCTCATCTCCTTCTTTTCCTCACTCTCCCCTAACTCCCTCTTTCTCATTTTCACTCCCCTTCTTCTCAACTCCTACCCCCCTCCCTTTCTCTCTCTCCATGACTACCATCTTCTCCCTTCTCTCTCGTATCCTCTTTTCCTCCCTCTCCCCCTTCCTTCTTTATCCCACTCTTCTCACCTCCTCTTCTTTCCCATCCTTCTCTCATCCAGTCCTATTTTACGTCTCCTACTCCCCTGCACAGCTGTCAGGTACAACCCCATGTGGTGTTTGACTGACCGACCGCCACCACGAGATAGAGCTTTAACTCTTTTTAATTTCCTAGATTCTGTGTTGTTGCCGACCACTGGAGGGTTAGTTAGTGTGTGAGTGTGTATGTGTGTGTATGTATGTGTGTGTTTGTATGTGTGTATTTGTGTGTGTGGATGTTGAGAGTGTCGAATGTTGTCAGCTTTTCTAGTTCTAGGTGTTGGATGTGTAACAAAAAAAAACAATTTTTTTTAATTCCCCGGGGGAGAGTTTGACTACGTAAGCTTTAAGAATTGAACGTTATTTTATGATAATGATGGTGTTTGTTTGGTACAACAATTTTCTGGAATATTTTTATTTACGGAGTTGGAGGTCGTCGGTCGTAGCAGTAGTTGCTTGTGCAAGTTGTTTGGTGTGGGAGCTGTCGGATGGACGCGGCGGGCTGTTCCTCAGAGAGACAACAAATGTGAAAGCAATAGCCGTTTACTGGGATAGTTACCCCACAGTAGAGTCAGAATGGTAATAGCTACACAGAGAGAGAGAGACGAAAAAACAAAAACAAAAAAACAAACATTTTAAAAGTGTCGTTAGAGAGAGTACTGATGGTTCAATATGAGACAATAACCGCACGCACCTGCCCTGTCTCCTTAAGGGGACGTAACAAGCCCTTGTGAACTTTTGGTCAAGGATGGTACAATAATATTTTGAGTTTCCTTTTAATATCCAACAAATTGATGTGATAGAATAAAAGTAGTCAGACAAGGTTATATATGAGTCAACAAAATGCCCTTGCGAATAAAAAAATATACTTGCTTACCAAATTAGAGTAACACGTTAGTAATAAATGAACAGTAGTAATTCCTTCCCTATAATATTTATTTGACAAACGCTGCATCATTATTAACAGTAATTTTTTTTATTACAATTATTTTCGGTTTTGAACAAGATTGTCACTTGTTAGCCACAAGCTGAATTGAATTGTAATTGACTCGTAAATTTCACTTTAGTCTTGACAGGGTTTTTTAATTTTTTTCGCAACCTGATTGATATAGTGCAAAAATGATCTATAACACCCCCCCCCCCCTCTCCACCTAAATGTGCTGTGTAAGAACTAAAACATAAGCCTGTCTTATTTCTAAAACACACACACACACACACACACACACACATACACAGAGCACTATGAAACATACAAATGTGTCTTCCAATACATAAATAATACACACAATCACACTCAGCACACGCTAACACACACACACACACACACGTACCATAACTTCACCCAAAGCTCAGGAAGGCCGCCAGCGTCTCCCGCGATGACAATTCTGTCTTTTTATTATTGTACGCTATAAGGATTTTAATGATGAGACATTCCTCTCTTAATTCCTGGATGTTTTATTACTTTTTTCACTGAGGGCATTCCTTACTTACCATTCCAGTCTTGTGTAACATCCGATTCTTATGTTAAGTTTGAATAACATTAATGTAGACAAAAAAAATAAAGTGTGTTTAATCGTGTAATTCAGATATAGATGTTATGAATTCTTTATAATATATAAATGATGAAGTAACTTCCTGTTTGAGGAATGTATATTCTTGTAAATAATGTTGTAAATATTGTGGAAACTTTTCGTAGTCTTGTAAATAAAGTGTATTGTTGACGTCACCTATGTGGGTTTTTCTTACATACTAAATGATCCCCTTTTGTCTTATGGTGATAACTAACATGACCTATAATAATGTTTTAGTTTCAGAAGGAAGAATATGTGTGTGTGTGCGTGTGCACGCGTGCGTGCTTGTATGTATGGTGTGTGTATGCGTGTCATGTTTGCATGCGTGTTTGTGTCTGCATGTGTGTGCGTGAGTGTGTGTGTGTGTGTCCTTCCGTCAACACCTGCACCACATCCGTCCAGAGTTACTACGAAGCACTTCTTTTCCAGGGTCATTTTAATCTTTCAGAAGCAAACTTTACATCAATAATCTGGCCAAACAGCAGCTCCAAACCCACAAACTGATCCCGTAACAGTTGACATACCAACATAAGTAATAAAAAGAACGTGTATAGATGATGACACGTCAACATAAGCAATACCAAAGAACGAGTGCAGATGACAAGGCGATAAGACGAACAATAAAAGAGCGTCACCTGACCATAAACTTCACCCTGGCCACGAGGATGCCTAGTTTAACATGTATCCATTTGATCTAAAGAACAAAAAATGTGTACAATGTATAAATACCAACTACTTAACATCAACCTGTTAAGTTTAGTAGCAGTCTTCTCTTATTAAGGTTTGCATTGTCATTAATTAATTATGCAATTTAATATGGGCGTCTAACAACATATCATTCCAGAAAATCGGGTGGCACCTGAGACTCTGAGGTTAAAAACAAATGATCTGGTTTTTATGGTAACCCGGATGACTGTGACACGCGATTATGTAATTTTATATTTAGAATCTCTTGAAACTAATGACAAACGATACCAGGATTAAAAGAAAAAAATCAACTGTTACGGAATGCTATTAAAGGTAATATTAATAGCACGCTCAGGTCACCTCATGTAGTGCTATAATGAGTAACAATGAAATTTTGTTTGTTTGTATATGAATTTATCAAACAGTCATGTATAGCTAGCTAACTATTGGTGCGTTAAATTTTAGTAATATTATGTCTAATTTACTGTAGTCTAAAAAAGCTTTATCCGTTACTGAGTGACTGTCTGACGATAAGAGTTGCTGGTGTAGGAAGTAACAACATTTATATACACTTGGTTAATGAATCAACAGCTTTGGTTCTTGTACAGCCAGTTTAGGCAAAATCAAAGTTTGTGATAACTGAAATACTTTTATAAACAATAGGTGGGATTCGAAGCTGCAGTTCAGGGCACCAGTTTATTTCCGAGACAGGAGTGGTAAAGAAGTATTAGGTTGTTAGGCCAGTGTCAATTGGTCAACAGGGAAAAGTCTCGTTGAAGCTCCATGAGAGTTAAGTGACCGAGAGAAACAAACATTGGCAGAAGACGCAAAAAATGGCATCAAGATTGTTCAGATTTTCTTACAGGTCATCCAGGAATATTGTGACATGAAAATGACAATCTGAAAAGTTATCAACATTGAAAAGATACAAACTGACACCCAACCTGACGGCAGAACAGCCAGCGGTGTTAAAACAAAAGAGAAACAGAATAACACCAAAACTTAATTCAGATTAAGATTCATGAATGTCTGTAGAATTATAGCACTTGAAAAGTAGAATACATATTCACTTACATAAATCTAGATACTGCAATATCACACCGACAACCAAAATTACAAAGGAAATAGTGAAACAAAAAAGCCAAGCGAGTGAAAAGAAACTGAAGAGAACCTCAGCCTCTACCGGAATAAGGTGAGAAAGAAAACGAAAATAATGCAAAAAGATCGCACCCACTTTGCTTGTTGTTAAAAGACTGGCAGGTGAAAGGTAGCAACACACTCCACCGACATGCAGCTTCACCCGTGACAGGAGGCCGAGGAAAAATCAGCATCGGGCAATAGTTACTGGAGTGGAGTTTTGTGTAGTGGTAAAAAAGGAGTTATACTATTCTGTTAACAAAGAACGGTGGGCATGACTCACTAGATAACTCGAGGGACGAGAGGTATAGTTTTGAGAAAAAATAGCGTATGAATTTTTAAATGCTCTCACGTTCGTGACTTGCACGTTATATGGGGATTTTGTGTAACCAGTGATTTCACGTAATCCCTAAAATATCTAGGGATTACCTGAAATCCCCCGCCCTTCAAACCAGAGATTTTCTGAAATCCCCATGAATTTTAGGGATTACGCAAAATCACTAGTTACACAAATTCCCTGTAACACACAAAGTAGCCAGGCGTGATCAGGTCCACCTGTCGGAAGACTCCCGGCAACTAAATTAGGCGCCGTGTTTTTTTTTTCTTGTTTCTTTAACTCGGGCTGTGAGAAGTGTCATCTATAGGACTGTGTGATGAATTTGAAAACTGAACAAGAGGACTCCCAGGTTTGCTCGAGCAGTTTATCCTGGTTACCGGGACAGGGACTGGCTCAGGTGACTGTCACTTCACAGAGAAGGACTACGACACGTTTTAGCAATTAGTAAATACTCTGTATAGACTTCATCTCCTTCTTAATAGTAAAAACAAAATAATGAAAATAAAAGTAAACACAAATAAATTTATAGAAAATATGTTAGAAAAAAATTGTTATATGAAATTGATTGTAGATGTTAGTTAAACCACCTCACCAATAACCGTCACACGCACACGCACCCACACACGTACACACGTACACACGCACGCACCCACGCGCACACACATCACTACTACTACTACTACTTTGCTGTCACTCCGAGTCGAATATGACGATCATCTAGCTATGATACAATGATTTGAGTTACTAGGTATGTCACCTTCGTTAGTGAGCTCTGAGGTGACTCGAAAGGCCTAAACAGGACCGGCAGGGCCGTCCACAGATGTTGCACCTGTGGAGGGGCGGCATCAGCGTCTTTCCGGCGCTGGCGCTTGTCTGCCTCAGTATGCAGTCTGGCTAACTCGAAAGTATTGACACTTTTTTATGTGGTGCTCCTCCTAGTGTTACGTTATGGAGTAATCGTCTCCCAGGTGAGGGAGTCGATTTGGCACTTTTTCTGGTTTGTCTAAAGACTATCCTTATACATTTTCAACCGCCCACCAGGGTTACGTTTATCATTCGTTAGATCACTGTAAGGCACCGAGAATACTGGCATTTGTTCTCTTGTCTTCCCAGCGAACTCGGAGGATGGAACGTAGACTACGTTGGTGAAAGTTTTCAATTTTGCGTTTGAGGAGCCTCCTGTATGTGACCCATGTCTCACTGCCATATAGTAGGGTGGGGAGGACCACTGCTCGATATACGTGCAGTGTTGTAGTTTCAGCTCCCTACAGCTGAATATACGGGTACGGAGTCTGCCAAAAGCTTGAGATGAGCATCTGATCCAATGTTGAATCTCTTCATCGATGTCTGCAGTGATGGACAGGTGGGAGCCGAGATGCTGAAAATGGGTAACATTAGAGAAGGTAGTACTGTTAACCTGGATGGATGGTGGAGGAGTGGTTGAACCAGGGGCAGGCTGAAAGAGAATCTAAGTCTTACATACACTCACCTCAAGGCTGATGTGTGCATACGCATTTGCGAAGGTGTTCAGGATCTCCTGTAGGTCGCGTTCAGTGTGAGCGACGAGGGTGAGGTCGTCTGCATACTGACGTTCAGTAACGGAAGCAACAAACACCTTTGTTCCTGCCTGGAGTCGTCTTATGATGGAAAGTCCCTTCTTCCAGTACTGGGTGTCCATCATGCCGGTTAAATTGGCACTGGCACGAGTAAGGAAGGCAGCCAATAAAATGGAAAAGAGAGTTGGTGCCAGTACCCATCCTTATTTTGCCCACCCGGGTACAGGTCACTGACCCACATCTGGACCTGGAGAGCGAAAAATGTAATAATAATAATAATAATAATAATAATAATAATAATAATAATAATAATAATAATAATAATAATAATAATAATAATAATAATAATAATAATTATAATAATAATAATAATATTTATAATAATAATAATAATAGTATTAATGATTATAACAGTAATAATAATAAAAATAGTAATGGAAGTATTACGCTTATGCTAACCGTGGAAGCCAACTCCTTGGTTGGTTGTGGACTAGTTTAGTGACGTAAGAGCGGATCATTGACGAAGCTTCGAAACTCATGACTATCTTTCGTTAATAATTATCAGTTTTATTTTAGCAAATGATGGATAGAATTGATTTAAGAAAATTAATGAGATTATAGATGACGGACCAATCGTGTATGGTGTTCTTTCCGCCGTCCAGTCGACTATTTTCATATGAATCAGTAAAGCGAACCAATGAATTAATGAATCGAAGCACCTCGGGTTCGCCACTCGCCAGTGATCATTAGAGGTACGGCAGTAGTGGTGGTAACATGTGTGTGTGTGGTCATACAGTATTTGATCGCTATTCCCATGTTTTACGTTTGCTGTTTGTGGATTACCTCGTGTTTGTGGCGTCGTGAGGACTTCCAGGACTCTACGTTGTGGTTATTAGCAGTTGAGTGAAGGTAAGGTGATAACAAGTTGTGTTGTACTGTGGGGTCCACGGAGGAGGAGGCGGTAGTGTAGCTTTCCGCCGTGTGTACAGGAGTTGTGGATGCCGTGGCTCGGACAGAAAATACTGCTATTAAGATGGCCATTAACCTAAGCTAGTATGTGGATAGACAGATAACACTGCTATTAAGATGGCTATTAACCAAAGTTAGCATGTGGTATAGACAGATAATACTGCTATTAAGATGGCTATTAACTAAAGTTAGCATGTGGATAGACATATAATACTGCTATTAAGATGGCTATTAACCTAAGCTAATATGTGGATATATGAATAAAATCCTAGAATTAGTATCGGTACATTGTTGTTGCAGTGCGGGGTACTTATCCACCTGTACTGGGACCTTAATTTTGTATGAATTTATTGAGTAAAAATCATACATACATACATACATGAGGGTTATCGGCCTGGCTATGTCATGTTAAACACCTTGTTCAGTTGAGGTTTTTGTTAGGGTAAGAGTGGTAGGTATCGTCACCGGGGCCCATATGCTGCTATTGCTGAAGTAAATTATGTAATGGGATCACTAACCAACATCTCCAATATAATTATTTGCCCTTGATAGTGTAAATACCTAGCACATCACTTGGATCAATTCAATTCAATTTCAATTGTTTATTCCTTGATAGAGGAAGCGGGATCCTAGTGCCGTCACTAGGTACCCCTGTACAATAACACCAGAAGCATCTGGCAAGTGTCACAAGTATATACAGTATAAATATTATAAAGGGGCTTACCAAAGCCTAAGGAAGGAAGGATATTCCTTTAACACATAATCAATGTTATTTACATAACATCTGGCCAGTATGGGGAGGATCATCGTGTCTCCGTCAGGGGGTCGTGGAGTGGTGGTAAAGTAGGCGTCACGGAAGCGTTGTGTGTGGGGACGTCTTTGGAGGTAGTGGACAAGGGTGCGGCTGTCGGGTCTTCTGCATAATGCACAAGAGCGTTGCTCAGGGGATGCGGGGACACCAATCTCCCAAGCAAAGTCATACCCAATGATGATACGGGCAGCAATCACGTCCCTTTTCCGCGACCCTTTCCCATAGACGTTTACGGAGGACATCGTACCAGGTGGGCGGGGAGTCCAGGGGGATGGCTGCTTCCCGAGCTTCTCTCTGTTTGCGGCGAATTTGGGTCCTAAGCTGTAAAAGTGCTCGAGGAACAACGTAGTCAGGTGTGGCCTTGTTGCAGTCAGTCTTGGCAAGGCCATCTGCTGCCTCATTCCCCAAGATAGCGACATGACTAGGTATCCATAGGAATGTCACAGGACGGCCTGCATCCTGAAGTGTGGATGTTAACCCTCGTATTCGGAGGATGAGGTCCTTATTTTCCCCTGATCCAAATGCAATCCCGTCGAGAGCAGACCTGGAATCGCAGCAGACAAGCAAGGGGCAGAAACCATGTGCTTCTTCCTCAGCGAGAAGGGCAGCAAGGAGGGCTATTAGTTCCGCCTGAGTGGAGGATGCCCCGTCAGAAACTCTGAGAGACAGTTTGATAGGCTCAGGGGCATCAGGACGGGAGATGTAGACACCAGCCCCGGCCCGACCTGTAGCGGGGTCAACAGAACCATCAGTGTAGAGGACGACCCTACCTGGGGACCAGTGGGCGATCCTGGAAAGGTGGTATTTGCAGAGAATAACAGGGTTCACGTGGGATTTCGGGAGCGGTCCACCGAGGGCAATCACTTCAGGTTGAAAATCCAGACAGGGACAAGGAGACGAACCAACAGCAGGGGTTCACTTGGATCTTGGGTTGTATATCGCAATGTGCGTATTTCTGTCTTACAAGTCCAGGGTTCGAATCGCCTCTGGTTTAAATGTATTTCTGACGTAGCACGATTTCCGGTTTTCGCCTGCACCAACATTGGATAAACTAACTACCCAGATGGTTTGTGTCCCGATATCAGGTGTTCTTATATATGGTAAACAAAAATACTCAGCCTTGGATACGCCCCTGGTAACTAGGCCACTAGCAACCACGCCACTAGCAACTACGCGTGTATTATCATTTTATATTTAGCCTTTCATCCAGAGGTTTGCCACTGAGGGAATTAGTATGACTGAACATTCATAAATAGTAAATGAGGAAATCTGAGGTAGGTTATTATTGCACGGGGACGAAGCCATAATGTGGGGTGAAGTAAAACCTAACCTAAACTCACCCCTGTAAATCAAACCAAGTGTGTGTGTAGTGATGATGAATTGTCTTATAATAACTGGGGATCATTCAGCAGCATCAATCATCATCATCACCATCATTATCATCATTCATTATTTATAATCATTCATTATCGTCGTCACATATACGCCATCATTATCGTCATCATTCATTATTTATCATCATCATCATCATCATCATCATCATCATCATCATCATCATCACCACACACACACACCACACACATTACCACAAACGCCATACATTACCACCCCTGAGCCCTCTCCCTCGCCCGCCTTGACTACCAGCAGTGTCAGTGGGTACAAATTAGTGGTTATTTCGGTTCGTTTACGCCATTTTGTAGATTTTCTCATAAAAGTAAATTTATCGTAATATACCAAATAAAGATCTTTGTTTGGCACCATAAGAAAATAAGGAGTCTGCAATAGGCCGGTTGGCCTGTGCATGGCAGCTCCTGTCGAGAGTTACTACCACTCTCTATCATCCGTGAATCTATCTAGCCTTCTTTTAAAACTTTCCAGTGTTCCAACACTTACTACAAAGTTGCTAAGCTTGTTCCACTCGTCCACCACCCTATTTGTGAACCAGTTCCTTCCCATCTCCTCCTAAACTTATCCAATTTAATTCCGTTGCTTCGAGTCCTATCCTGCTCGGATATTTTAAGAACTCTATCTATATCTCCTCCATTGACTCCTTTCACCCACTTAAATACTGAAGTACTTCACCACAATCACTTCATCATAATCATTATGCCACAATCACTTCACCATCACCACAATCACTTCATCACCACAATTACTTAACCATCACCAAAATTACTTCGCCACAATCGCTTCACCACCATCACCATTTCACCATCACCACAATCTTCATCATCTCCAAAATCACTACACTATCGCCACAATCACAATCACTTCAGTTGTGTCTTATAAAAACTAACCCACATTATAGAAATATTGCCCAGGCGTTTTGTATTTTAACCGTGGGTAATGTAATTATATAAGCATAATGTTTGTAGCCCACATTAATATAAGTATTACGGTCTGTCTGACGAGCTAATACATTATTATAATGTACCATCCATTTCTATATTTATAATTTTTTTAAGTTGGTGTTCAGGTTTTAATCACCAGTAATTAGACATTTATAATAACGTAGCTATGAGGATAAATATAGAAAAATACGAGGGTGGAAATCACATTTACTTTTAATATTTACCAACACAGGTCATACAGAATATCAATAGCCTGTCCAATGGCCTCCCTTTTATATAGCCCCCTGGAGCCTTCTTGGGACTGAGACACAAGGTTATATAGGTGGTTGGTTCCTCACAAACTGCTCACACTCGTCCTGGGTGTGTAGGAGGAGTCGGGACCAGTGTTTAGTTTGTCTTCAGGTTCCCACGCGTTCACTATCTGGGTCCAAATGGTCTCTATAGGGTTGAGGTCTGGGTAGCACTCACAAACAGTCATGGTAATCTCTTAACACAAGCAATGGCCCTATACAATATTATATTTGTGATATTAAATGCTTCACTAAAATACAAAATTATTATTCTATTGGGTAAAGGAAAAGTTGTATTGTTTAACTGAAAGAAACTTATTGAATATGGACGTGGAGATTTAGATGGCCAGTCCAAAAGGTCAATTTCATTCGACCTTTCATCTGACCAGCGCTTCATCTCTCATGCCGTGTGAACAGGGCAGTTATCAAAGAAGTGAACAATATACATCAAACATAATTTGTGAACACTTATATCATGAATTGGCGTCTTCATATAGATGAAAATGCGCGACTTATAAAAATAAGATAGGCGAGTGTCGAGGCACGGATGGTGGGCAGTAACCACCATCTCGAGACAAACGTCAGAGATGATGATGGGTAATGTAAACTGTTGTACGCTGAAGAGGAAAAATAAGAGATAACTGTATTATATACTGATGGAAAAAAGAACAAAATAGTGGTATTGAGGGAAAGGTGTTTGTTGATCAAGTAACCCAAGTTAAGGAGCACATTTCAGTATTAATAGTATGGATAGATCTACTTAGTATTAATTAAGGGCTGCAAATTGGTGCCATCTTTTACTGTAATAATACAAGACTAATACCATATGTTGGAGTTTGATAAACTTTATATAGGAGCAACTTTTCTAGACTATTACAAATTTTAAATTGCAATTTAAAATATGTATTCCCTTTTTGACCCAATCTAATGTTGACACTGGTGTATATACTATTCAACACAGTATGGTGGCTCACTGGCAAAGTACCTGTTGTGGATGATGGAGGCCTCGGGTTTGACTGCCAGATGGATTGAGGCAGAGACGGGATATTGAATGGTTCGTAAGTAAAATTTATGTTTTACCAGTGATGTTGGGGCTGGTGCAATGGAATTACTCTACTACAGAGAAAGAAGCTGTGGCTCTGCTTATGGCACTGGAAAAGTTTAACATATATCTTGGCAACACCTACCAGAGAATTGTAGTTTACAGTGACCATAATTTATTACAGTTCAGAAGCCGAGTGAAAAACAAGAATCAGAGACTTAATAGATGGTGATTAACTCTGCAGGGAAGGACTTGGTATGTTGTGTAGGAGTTAGGGAAGGACTTGGTATGTTGTGTAGGAGTGAGGGAACCACTTGGTATGTTGTGTAAGAGTGAGGGAGGGACTTGGTACGTTTTGTAGGAGTGGGGGAGGGACTTGTAGAAATGTGTAGGAGTGAGGGATGGACTTGTAGTTTTGTGTTGGAGTGAGGGAAGGAATTGTAGTATTGTGTAGGAGTGAGGGAAGGACTTGCAGTATTGTGTAGGAGTCAGGGAAGGACTTGGTATGTTGTTTAGGAGTGAGTGATGGACTTGGTATGTTGTGTAAGGAGTGAGGGAAGGATTTGGTGTGTTGTTTAGGAGTGAGGGATGGAGTTGGTATGTTGTGTAGGAGTGAGGGAAGGATTTGGTGTGTTGTTTAGAAGTGAGGGATGGACTTGGTATGTTGTGTAGGAGTGAGGGAAGGACTTGGTATGTTGTGTGGGAGTAAGGGAGGGACTTGGTATGTTGTGTAAGAGTGAGGGACTGACTTGGTATGTTTTGTAGGAGGGAGGGAAGGACTTGTAAAAATGTGTAGGAGTGAGGGATGGACTTGTAGTATCGTGTAGCAGTGAGGGATGGACTTGGTATATGGTGTAGGAGTGAGGGATGGACTTAGTATGTTGTGTAGGAGTGAGGGATGGACTTGGTATGTTGTGTAGGAGTGAGGGAAGGACTTGGTATTTTGTGCAGGAGTGAGGGATGGACTTAGTATGTTGTGTAGGAGTGAGGGATGGACTTGATATGTTGTGTAGAAGTGATGAAAGGACTTGGTATGTTGTGTAGGAGTGAGGGAGGGACTTGCAGTAATGTGTAGGAGTGAGGGAAGGACTTGTAGTTTTGTGTTGGAGGAAGGGAAGGACTTGTAGTGTTGTGTATGAGTGGTAGAAGGACTTGTAGTGTTGTGTATTAGTGAGGGAAGGACTTGTAGTGTGGTGTAGGAGTGAGGGAAGGACTTGTAGTGTGGTGTAAGTGTGAGGGAAGGACTTGGGGTGTAGGAGTGAGAGAACTACTTGTAGTGTGGTGTAAGAGTGAGGGAAGAACTTGTAGTGTGGTGTAGGAGTGAGGGAAGGACTTGTGGTGTAGGTGTGAGGGAAGGACTTGTAGTATTGTGGAGGAGTTAGGGAAGCATTTGCATTGTTGTGTATGAGTGAGAGAAGGACTTGTAGTGTGGGGCAGGAGTGAGGGAAGGACTTGTAGTATTTTGTATCAGTGAGGAAAGGACTTGTTGTGTGGTGTAGAAATGAGGGAAGGATTTGTAGTGTTGCATATGAGTGAGGGAAGGATTTGCAGTGTGGTGTAGGAGCAAGGGAAGGACTTGAAGTTTAGTGTAGCAGTGAGGGAAGGATTTGTAGTTTTGTGTAGGAATGAGGGAAGGGCTTGTAGTTTTGTGTAGGAGTGAGGGAAGGACTTGTCGTATTGTGTAAGAGTGCTGGAACGACTTGTAGTATTGTGTAGGAGTGAGAGAAAGACTTGTAGTTTTGTGTAGGAGTGAGGGAAGGGCTTGTAGTATTGTGTAGGAGTGAGGGAAGGACTTGCAGTATTGTGTAGGAGTGAGGAAAGGACTTGTAGTTTTGTGTAGGAATGAGGGAAGGACTTGTAGTATTTTGTAGGAGTGAGAGAAGGACTTGCAGTGTGGTGTAGGAATAAGAGAAAGACTTGTAGTATTGTGTAGGAGTGAGGGAAGGACTTGTAGTTTTGTGTAGGAGTGAGGGAAGGACTTGTAGTTTTGTGTAGGAGTGAGGAAAGGACTAGCAGTATTGTGTAGGAGTGAGGGAAGGACTTGTAGTTTTGTGGAGGAGTGAGGGAAGGACTTGTAGTATTGTGTAGGAGTGGGGGAAGGACTTGTATTATTGTGTAGGAGTGAGGGAAGGACTTACAGGGTTGTGTAGGAGTGAGGGAATGACACGCAAGGTTGTGTAGGAGTGAGGAAGGACTTGCAGGGTTGTGTAGGAGTGAAAGAAGGACATGAAGGTTTGGTTAGGAGTTAAGGAAGGACATGCAGGTTTGTGTAGGAGCTAAGGAAGGACTTGCAGGGTTGTGTAAGAGTGAGGGAATGACATGCAAGGTTGTGTAGGAGTGAGGGAAGGACTTGCAGGGTTGTGTAGGAGTGAAAGAATGACTTGCAGGATTGGTTAGGAGTTAAGGAAGGACATGCAGGTTTGTGTAAGTGTGAGGGAAGGACTTGCAGGGTTGTGTAGGAGTGAGGGAAGGATTTGCAGGGTTGTGTAGTTGAGGGAAGGACTTGTAGTGTTGTGTATGAGTAAGGGAAGGACTTGTAGTGTTGTGTATGAGTGATAGAAGGACTTGTAGTGTGGTGTAGGAGTGAGGGAAGGACTTGAAGTGTGGTGTAGCAGTAAGGAAAGGACTTGTAGTGTTGTGTATGAGTGATAGAAGGACTTGTAGTGTTGTGTATTAGTGAGGGAAGAACTTGTAGTGTGGTGTAGGAGTGAGGGAAGGACTTGCTGTGTGGTGTAGGAGTTAGGGAAGTACTTGTAGTGTGGGGTAGGAGTGAGGGAAGGACTTGTTGTGTGGTGTAAGAGTAAGGGAAGGACTTGAAGTTTTGTGTAGGAGTGGGGGAAGGACTTGTATTATTGTGTCGGATTGAGAGAAGGACTTGCAGTGTGGTGTATGAGTAAGGGAAAGACTTGTAGTATTGTGTAGGAGTGAGGGAAGGACTTGCAGTATTGTGTACGAGTGAGGAAAGGACTTGTAGTTTTGTGTAGGAGTGAGGGAAGGACTTGTAGTATTGTGTAGGAGTGAGGGAACGACTTGTAGTATTGTGTAGGAGTGAGGGAAGGACTTGCAGTGTGGTGTAGGAGTGAGGGAAGGGCTTGTAGTATTGTGTAGGAATGAGGGAAGGACTTGCAGTGTTGTGTAGGAGTGAGGGAAGGACTTGTAGTTTTGTGTAGGAGTGAGGGAAGGACTTGTAGTATTGTGTAGGAGTGAGGAATGGACTTGCTATGTTGTGTAGGAGTGAGGGATGGACTTGGTATGTTGTGTAGAAGAGAGGGATGGACTTGTAGTTTTGTGTAGGAGTGAGGGAAGGACTTGGTATGTTGTGTAGGAGTGAGGGATGGACTTGTTGAACTGTGTAGGAGTGAGGGAAGGACTTGTAGTATTGTGTAGGAGTGAGGGAAGAACTTGCAGTGTTGTGTAGGAGTGAGGGAAGGACTTGTAGTTTTGTGTAGGAGTGAGGGAAGGACTTGTAGTATTTTGTAGGAGTGAGGGAAGGACTTGCAGTGCGGTGTCGGAGTAAGAGAAAGACTTGTAGCATTGTGTAGGAGTGAGGGAAGGACTTGCAGTATTGTGTAGGAGTGAGGGAAGGACTTGTAGTTTTGTGTAAGAGTGAGGGAAGGACTTGTAGTTTTGTGTAGGAGTGAGGGAAGGACTAGCAGTATTGTGTAGGAGTGAGGGAAAGACTTGTAGTTTTGTGGAGCAGTGAGGGAAGGACTTGTAGTATTGTGTTGGATTGAGGGAAGGACTTGTAGTATTGTGTAGGAGTGAGGGAAGGACTTGCAGGTTTAAGTAGGAGTGAGGGAAGGACTTGTAGTTTTGTGGAGGAGTGAGGGAAGGACTTGTAGTATTGTGTAGGAGTGGGGGAAGGACTTGTAGTATTGTGTTGGATTGAGGGAAGGACTTGTAGTTTTGTGTAGGAGTGAGGGAATGACTTGTAGGTTTAAGTAGGAGTGAGGGAAGGACTTGTAGTATTGTGTAGGAGTGAGAGAAGGGCTTGTAGTATTGTGTAGGAGTTAGGGATGGACTTGTAGTATTTATTTAGGAGTGAGTGATGGACTTGGTATGTTGTGTGGGAGTGAGGGAAGGACTTGCAGTATTGTGTAGGAGTGAAGGATGGGCTTTGTATGTTGTGTATGAGTGAGAGAATTTCGTAGCAAATGCTCTGTCATTCACCAGACTGTGGGAATGAGGGATGTACTTAGTAAGTTGTGTAGGAGTGAGAAAAGGACTTGTAGTATTGTGTAGGAGTTAGGGATGGACTTTTAGTATTGTGTAAGAGTGAGGGATGGACTTGGTATGTTGTGTGGGAGTGAGGGAAGGACTTCCAGTATTGTGTAGGAGTGAGGGATGGACTTGGTATGTTGTGTGGGTGTGAGGGAGGAACTTGTAGTATTGTGTAGGAGTGAGGGATGGACTTGGTATGTTGTGTGGGTGTGAGGGAGGAACTTGTAGTATTGTGTAGGAGTGAGGGATGGACTTGGTTTGTTGTGTAGGAGTTAGAGAATTTCGTAGCAAATGCTCTGTCATTCACCAAACTGAAAATAAAACACAAGTGTTTTATCTTTGGGGAGGGAGTTTTATAAGGCACTGAATATATTTGATTGAGAGGTAATTACACTGCTTCTTCAGTAGGTAGGACTATATTTTATATATGTTCCTGTATGTAAACATTGTCTAGTATGTTATATAGATTAATTTATAAAAATTATGTAGTAAGTAAATCAGCTTAACGTTGTGCATTTGTTAGGTAAAATAATATGGTAAATGGCGGCATGGTATCCACATTGTGGGTGTCACGGAAAGTGCAGGGAGGTAGACGTAGCCTGGCTGGTGATAGTGTGTGGTGGAGGTGTGGTACAATTGGTGTATACTTTTGTACTTTTCTAGTGTATGTTGAGGCTGAGGTTCGGGATAATTTGGGCTGTGGTCATCTGTACTTTAATTAAATTGTTCTTTTACTTGACCTTTGTTTGTGGTCTCTTAACTTTATAATGCTAAGTTATGCATTTCATGATTCATCTTCAACATGATACCTATATTTTGAGTTAATCTGAGGGTTATTATTGAGAATCTGGTGGACATAATATAATAATCATTATAGTGTTTACCCTGCTTGTTGTTGTGACCACTCGTGTGACTTGTGACTTGACTAGTGGCAAATTCTTGATAAAGAGGAGTGCTGGCATAACAGTATGAAGAAAGAGTGATTTTAATTCTTGTCGCCCTGCAATATATACAAAAAAAACTATTTTTGGTTAATAAAATTTTAATTTTACAGGTATTAACAGAAAATTCTACTCCAGGGAGGATGAGGACCCTAACTTGGTGTACAGATGACGAGGCAACATCAAGATGGACAAGAGAAACGATCAAGAGTACAGTAAAGGACGAACATTCTCTAAATAACTCAGTCTACCAAACATGACAGTAAGTTGTATTGTATATATGTAAGTGTTGGTTAAATACGTCCACATAAATGTTAAAACAGATTATAACAGTGTGTTGAAATCTTATCTGCTGACTACTGTAGAGATACTGTAGCACTGTAAGAGTGAGGAAAGAACAAGCAATATTATGTAAGAGTGAGGGAAGGATATGCGGTGCTGTGGAGGAGTGAGGAAAGGGTATGCGATGTTGTGTAAGAGTGAGGGAAGGACATGAAGTGTTATGTAGGAGTGAGGGAAGGACTTGCAGGTTTGTGTAGAAGTGAAGGAAGGACTAGCAGGTTTGTGTAGGAGTGAGGGAAAGAATTGCAGGATTATGTAGGAGTGAGGGAAGGACATGTGGTGTTGTGTAGGAGTGAGGAAAAGACATGAATTGATGTGTAGGAGTAAGGAAAGGATGTGCAGGTTTGTGTAGAAGTGAGAGAAGAACTTCTAATATTGTGTAGGAGTGAGGGAAGGACTTGCAGTGTTGTGTAGGAGTGAAAGAAGGACTTGCAGGTTTGTGTAGGAGTGAGGGAGGGACTTCTAGTATTGTGTAGGAGTGAAAGAAGGTTTTGTAGTATTGTGTAGGAGTGAGGGAATTGCTTCTATTATTGTGTAGGAAGGAGGGAAGGGCTTCTAGTATTGTGTAGGAGTGAGGGAACGACTTGCAGGGTTGTGTAGGAGTGAAGGTAAGACTAGCAGGTTTGTGTAGGAGTGAGGGAAGGACTTGCAGGTTTGTGTAGGAGTGAGGGAAGGACTTGCAGGGTTGTGTAGGAGTGAGGGAATGACATGCAAGGTTGCGTAGGAGTGAGGGAAGGACTTGCAGGGTTGTGTAGTTGAGGGAAGGACTTGCAGGGTTGTGTAGGAGTGAGGGAAGGACTTGCAGGGTTGTGTAGGAGTGACGGAAAGACTTGTAGTGTTGTGTATGAGTAAGGGAAAGACTTGTAGTGTGGTGTAGGAGTAAGGGAAGGACTTGTAGTGTTGTGTATTAGTGAGGGAAGTACTTGTAGTGTGGTGTAGGAGTGAGGGAAGGACTTGTGGTGTAGGAGTGAGAGAACTACTTGTAGTGTGGTGTAAGAGTGAGGGAAGAACTTGTAGTGTGGTGTAGGAGTGAGGGAAGGACTTGTGGTGTAGGTGTGAGGGAAGGACTTGTAGTATTGTGTATGTGTTAGGGAAGAATTTGCAGTGTTGCGTATGAGTGAGGGAAGGACCTGTAGTTTTATGTAGGAGTGAGGGAAGGACATGTAGTTTGGTGTAGGAGTGAGGGAAGGACTTGTAGTTTTGTGTAGGTGTGAGGGAAGGACTTGTAGTATTTTGTATCAGTGAGGGAAGGACTTGTTGTGTGGTGTAGGAGTGAGGGAAGGGCTTGTAGTATTGTGTAGGAGTGAGGGAACTATTTGTAGTATTGTGGAGTGAGGCAAGGACTTGTAGTATTGTGTAGGAGTGAGGGAAGGACTTGCAGTATTGTGTAGGAGTGAGGGAAGGACTTGTAGTTTTGTGTAGGAGTGAGGGAAGGAATTGTAGTATTGTGTAGGAGTGAGCGAAGGACTTGTAGTATTGTGTAGGAGTGAGGGAAGGACCTGTAGTTTTATGTAGGAGTGAGGGAAGGACATGTAGTTTTGTGTAGGAGTGAGGGAAGGATTTGTAGTATTGTGTAGGAGTGAGAGATGGACTTGGTATGTTGTGTAGGAGTGAGGGATGAACTTGGTATGTTGTGTAGGAATGTGGGAAGGACTTGGTATGTTTTGTAGGAGTGAGTGAAGGACTTGTAGCTTTATGTAGGAGTGAGGGAAGGACGTGCAGGTTTGTGTAGAAGTGAGGGAAGAACTTCTAGTATTGTGTAGGAGTGAGGGAAGGACTTGCAATGTTGTGTAGGAGTGAAAGAAGGACTTGCAGATTTGTGTAGGAGAGAGGGAAGGACTTCTAGTATTGTGTAGGAGGGAAAGAAGGTTTTGTAGTATTGTGTAGGAGTAAGGGAACTGCTTCTATTATTGTGTAGGAGTGAGGGAACGACATGCAGGGTTGTGTAGGAGTGAAGGTAAGACTAGCAGGTTTCTGTAGGAATAAGGGAAGTAACTAGCAGGTTTCTGTAGGAGTAATGGAAGTAACTTGCAGGTTTTTGTAGAAGTGAAGGATGGACTAGCAGATTTGTGTAGGAGGGAGGGAAAGACTTGCAGGATTGTGTAGCAGTGAGGGAAGGACTTGCAGTATATAGGAGTGAGGAAAGGACTTGCAGGGTTGTGTAGAGTGAGGGAAGTTCTTGCAGTGTTGTGTAGAAATGAGGGAAGGATTTCTAGTATTGTGTAGGAGTGAGGGAAGACCTTACAGTGTATAGGAGTGAGAGAAGGACTTGCAGGGTTGGTTAGAAATTAAGGAAGGACATGCAGGTTTGTGTAGGAGTGAGGGAAGGACTTGCAGGGTTTGTGTAGGAGTGAGGGAATGACATGCAAGGTTGCGTAGGACTGAGGGAAGGACTTGCATGGTTGTGTAGGAGTTAAGGAAGGACATGCAGGGTTGAGTAGGAGTGAGGGAAGGACTAGCAGGATTGTGTAGATGAGGGAAGGACTTGCAGGGTTGTGTAGGAGTGAGGGAAGGACATCCAGGGTTGTGTAGGAGTGACGGAAAGACTTGTAGTGTTGTGTATGAGTAAGGGAAGGACTTGTAGTGTGGTGTAGGAGTAAGGGAAGGACTTGTAGTGTTGTGTATGAGTGATAGAAGGACATGCAGGGTTGTGTAGGTGTGAGGGAAGGACTTGCAGGGTTGTGTAGTTGAGGGAAGAACTTGTAGTGTGGTGTAGGAGTAAGGGAAGGACTTGTGGTGTTGTGTATGAGTTATAGAATGACTTGTAGTGTTGTGTATTAGTGAGGGAAGTACTTGTAGTGTGGTGTAGGAGTGAGGGAAGGACTTGTAGTATTGTGTAGGAGTGAGGGAAGGACTTGTGGTGTAGGTGTGAGGGAAGGACTTGTAGTATTGTGTACGAGTTAGGGAAGAATTTACAGTGTTGTGTATGAGTGAGAGAAGGACTTGTAGTGTTTTGTATCAGTGAGGGAAGGACCTGTAGTTTTATTTAGGAGTGAGGGAAGGACTTGCAGTCTTGTGTAGGAGTGAGGGAAGGACTTTTAGTTTTGTGTACGTGTGAGGGAAGGACTTGTAGTATTGTGTAGGAGTGAGGGAAGGACTTGTAGTATTGTGTAGGAGTGAGGGAAGGACTTGCAGTGTGGTGTAGGAGTGAGGGAAGGACTTGCAGTGTGGTGTAGTATTAAGGGAAGGACTTGAAGTTTTGTGTAGGAGTGAGGGAAGGACTTGTAGTTTTGTGTAGTGAGCGAAGGACTGTAGGAGTGAGGGAAGGACAGGTAGGAGTGAGGGAAGGACTTGCAGTGTGGTGTAGGAGTGAGGGAAGGACTTGCAGTGTGGTGTAGTATTAAGGGAAGGACTTGAAGTTTTGTGTAGGAGTGAGGGAAGGACTTGTAGTTTTGTGTAGGAGTGAGCGAAGGACTTGTAGTATTGTGTAGGAGTGAGGGAAGGACTAGTAGTTTTGTGTAGGAGTGAGGGAAGGACTTGTAGTATTGTGTAGGAGTGATCGAAGGACTTGTAGTATTGTGTAGGAGTGAGGGAAGGACTTGCAGTGTGGTGTAGGATTAAGGGAAAGACTTGAAGTTTTGTGTAGGAGTGAGGGAAGGACCTGTAGTATTGTGTAGGAGTGAGGGATTGACTTGGTATGTTGTGTAGGAGTGAAGGTTCGACTTGGTGTGTTGTGTAGGAGTGAGGGATGAACTTGGAATGTTGTGTAGGAATGTGGGAAGGACTTGGTCTGTTTTGTAGGAGTGAGGGAAGGACTTGTAGTATTGTGTTGGAGTGAGGGATGTACTTGTAGTATTGTGTAGGAGTGAGGAATCGACTTGGTATGTTGTGTAGGAGTGAGGGGATGGACTTGCTATGTTCTGTAGGAGTGAGTTATGGACTTGGTATGTTGTGTAGAAGTGAGGGATGGACTTGGTATGTTGTGTAGGAGTGAGGGAAGGACTTGGAATGTTGTGTAGGAGTGAGGAATGGACTTGTTGAACTGTGTAGGAGTGAGTGAAGGACTTGTAGTATTGTGTAGGAGTGAGGGAAGGACTTGTAGTATTGTGTAGGAGTGAGGGAAGGACTTGTAGTTTTGTGTAGGAGTGAGGGAAGGACTTACAGTTTTGTGTAGGAGTGAGGGAAGGACTTGGTATGTTGTTTAGGAGTAAGGGATGGACTTGCTATGTTGTGTAGGAGTGAGGGATGGACTTGGTATGTTGTGTAGAAGTGAGGGATGGACTTGTTGAGCTGTGTAGAAGTGAGGGAAGGACTTGTAGTATTGTGTAGGAGTGAGGGAAGGACTTGCAGTAATGTGTAGGAGTGAGGGAAGGACTTGAAATTTTGTATAGGAGTGAGTGAAGGACTTGTAGTATTGTTTAAGAGTGAGCGAAGGACTTGTCGTATTGTGCAGGAGTGAGGGAAGGACTTGTAGTATTGTGTAGGAGTTAGGGATGGACTTGTAGTATTGTGTAGGAGTGAGGGATGGACTTGGTATGTTGTGTGGGAGTGAGGGAAGGACTTCCAGCATTGTGTAGGAGTGAGGGATGGACTTGGTATGTTGTGTGGGTGTGAGGGAGGAACTTGTAGTATTGTGTAGGAGTGAGGGATGGACTTGGTTTGTTGTGTAGGAGTTAGAGAATTCCGTAGCAAATGCTCTGTCATTCACCAAACTGAAAATAAAACACAAGTGTTTTATCTTTGGGGAGGGAGTTTTATAAGGCACTGAATATATTTGATTGAGAGGTAATTCCACTGCTTCTTCAGTAGGTAGGACTATATTTTATATATGTTCTTGTATGTAAGCATTGTCTTGTATGTTATATAGATTAATTTATAAAAAGTATGTAATAAGTAAATCAGTTTAACGTTGTGCATTTGTTAGGTAAAATAATATGGTAAATGGCGGCATGGTATCCACATTGTGGGGGTCACGGAAAGTGCAGGGAGGTAGACGTAGCCTGGCTGGTGATAGTGTGTGGTGGAGGTGTGGTACAATTGGTGTATACTTTTGTACTTTTCTAGTGTATGTTGAGGCTGAGGTTTGGGATAATTTGGGCTGTGGGCATCTGTAATATACTTAAATTGTTCTTTTACTTGACCTTTGTTTGTGGTCTCTTAACTTTATAATGCTAAGTTATGCATTTCATGGTTCATCTTCAACATGATACCTATATTTTGAGTTAATCTGAGGGTTATTATTGAGAACCTGGTGGAGATAATATAAGAGTCATTATAGTGTTTACCCTGCTTGTTGTTGTGACCACTCGTGTGAATTGTGACTTGGCTAGTGGTAAATTCTTGATAAAGAGGAGTGCTGGTATAACAGTATGAAGAAAGAGTGATTTTAATTCTTGTCGCCCTGCAATATATACAAAAAAAACTATTTTTGGTTAATAAAATTTTAATTTCACAGGTATTAACAGAAAATTCTACTCCAGGGAGGAAGAGGACCCTAACTTGGTGTACAGATGGCGAGGCAACATCAAGATGGACAAGGGAAACGATCAGGAGTACAGTAACGGACGAACATTCTCTAAATAACTCAGTCTACCAAACATAACAGGAAGTTGTATTGTATATATATGTAAGTGTTGGTTAAATACGTCCACATAAATATTAAAACAGATTATAACAGTGTGTTGAAATCTTATCTACTGACTACTGTAGAGATAATGTAGCACTGTAGGAGTGAGGAAAGAACAAGCAATATTATGTAGGAGTGAGGGAAGGATATGCGGTGCTGTGGAGGAGTGAGGAAAGGGTATGCGGTGTTGTGTAAGAGTGAGGGAAGGACATGAAGTGTTATGTAGGAGTGAGGGAAGGACTTGCAGGGTTGTGCAGGAGTGAGGAAAGGACTTCTAGTATTGTGTAGGAGTGAGGGAAGGACTTGCAGTGTTTTGTAGGAGTGAAAGAAGGACTTGTAGGTTTGTATAGGAGTGAGGGAAGGACTTCTAGTATTGTGTAGGAGTGAAAGAAGGTTTTGTAGTATTGTGTAGGAGTGAGGGAAGCGCTTCTATTATTGTGTAGGAGTGAGGGAAGGACTTGCACTATTATGTTGGAGTGAGGGAAGGGCTTCTAGTATTGTGTAGGAGTGAGGGAAGACCTTGCAGTGTATAGGACTGAGAGAAGGACTTGCAGGGTTGGTTAGGAGTTAAGTAAGGACATACAAGGTTGTGTAGGAGTGAAAGAAGGACTTGCAGGGTTGGTTAGGAGTTAAGGAAGGACATGCAGGTTTGTGTAGGAGTGAGGGAAGGACTTGCAGGGTTGTGTAGGAGTGAGGGAATGACATGCAAGGTTGTGTAGGAGTGAGGGAAGGACTTGCAGGGTTGTGTAGGAGTTAAGGAAGGACATGTAGGGTTGTGTAGGAGTGAGGGAAGGACTTCCAGGGTTGTGTAGATGAGGGAAGGACTTGCAGGGTTGTGTAGGAGTGAGGGAAGGACTTGCAGGGCTGTGTAGGAGTGACGGAAGGACTTTTAGTGTTGTGTATGAGTAAGGGAAGGACTTGTAGTGTGGTGTAGGAGTAAGGGAGGCTTGTAGTGTTGTGTATGAGTGATAGAAGGACTTGTAGTGTTGTGTATTAGTGAGGGAAGGGCTTGTAGTGTGCTGTAGGAGTGAGGGAAGGACTTGTGGTGTAGGAGTGAGAGAACTACTTGTAGTGTGGTGTAAGAGTGAGGGAAGAACTTGTAGTGTGGTGTAGTAGTGAGGGAAGGACTTGTGGTGTAGGTGTGAGGGAAGGACTTGTAGTATTGTGTAGGAGTTAGGGAAGAATTTGCAGTGTTGTGTATGAGTGAGAGAAGGACTTGTAGTGTGGGGTAGGAGTGAGGGAAGGACTTGTAGTGTTTTGTATCAGTGAGGGAAGGACTTGTTGTGTGGTGTAGGAGTGAGTGAAGGGTTTGTAGTGTTGCGTATGAGTGAGGGAATGACTTGCAGTGTTGTGTAGGAGTGAGGGCAGGACTTGTAGTGTTATGTATGAGTGAGGGAAGGACTTACAGGGTTGTGAAGGAGTGAGGGAAACTCCTGCAATGTTGTGTAGGAGTGAGAGAAGGACTTGTAGTGTGGTTGGAGAGAGGGAAAGACTTGTAGTGTGGTGTAGGTGTGAGATAAGGACTTGTAGTGTGGTGTATGAGTGAGGGAAGGACTTGTAGTGTTGTGTAGGGGCGAGAGAAGGACTTGTGGTGTTGTGTAGGAGTGAGAGAAGGACTTGCAGTGTTGTGTAGGAGTGAGGGAAGGACTTGCAGAATTGTCTAGGGGCGAGAGAAGGACTTGTAGTGTGGTGTATGAGTGAGGGAAGGACTTGTAGTGTGGTGTAGGAGTGAGGGAAGGACTTGTAGTGTTGTGTAGGGGCGAGAGAAGGACTTGTGGTGTTGTGTAGGAGTGAGAGAAGGACTTGCAGTGTTGTGTAGGAGTGAGGGAAGGACTTGCAGAATTGTCTAGGGGCGAGAGAAGGACTTGTAGTGTGGTGTATGAGTGAGGGAAGGACTTGTAGTGTGGTGTAGGAGTGAGGGAAGGACTTGTAATGTGTATTAGTGAGAGAATGACTTGTAGTGTTGTGTATGAGTGAGGGAAGGACTTGTATAGGAGTGGCCATATAGACTTGTGGCGTTTCGAAGCTTATTATTTCCAATACACTGTTGTAATATTTTATGTTTATTTGTAACTAGACAGTCAGGAAGTATTTTGCTCAACTTTATTATTTTGGACTTTAGTTTCGTCTTCATTTGCAAAACAAAATATTTTATTCTTCCTGGCAGTGAAATACAAGATGTTAGTTTCAGATTTTACTGTAAAATTAAGTAATTATTACAGCTTTGCAGCTAACTTGTAACAAATGAGCATTTCTTGTGGGCAAGCTTTTGAAATTGTAAAAAAAAAAAAAAAAAATATGTATACATTATGTTGTAAATGTTCTGAGGCAGTATGTCACTCCTAGGGGCTATGTGAGGCCCCCAGGGCTTATATGCCGCCGCCACGGACTGTTTGGCTAATTAGGGCTGTGTGCTGAATCATCACTGATGATCATAGGTGGTTGTATAATGGATTTAAGGACTATGTAAGGTTGTTCGGGGTAGTCTGATACTACCAAAGGCTGTTTGTGGCTATCTTGTGAATATCAAGTTGGAGATGTGTGAGGCTCTTGGAGAGCTACTGTTCTAGTGACTGAGGGGGTTAATTGATGCTCCTAATGTCTGTGTATAGAAAAAAGATGAATATATCATAAATAGGTCAGTCTACCCGACATGACAGGGAGTTGTATTGTATAATATTTGCTGTTGGTTCGACAAGTCTTTATAAATGCTAAAATAGATTATAACGGTGTATTGAAAGTTTATCTACTGATTACTGTAGGACTGAGGGAAAGACATGCAGTATTGTGTAGTATTGAGGGAAGGACTTGTAGTGTTGTGTAGGACCTAGGGAAGGACATGTAGTGATGTTCGTAAATGAGGGAAAGACTTGCTGACCTCCTAGTGAACGAGAGGAGGACTTACTGACCTGCTAATTAGTGAGAGTTGGATTTACTGACCTACTAAGGAGTGAGAGGAGGATTTACGGACCTACTAAGGAGTGAGAGGAAGACTTACTCACCTACTAAGAAGTGAGAGGAAGACTTACTCACCTACTAAGAAGTGAGAGGAGGACTACTGACCTACTAAGGAGTGAGAGGAGGACTTACTGACCTAAGCAGTGAGAGGAATATTTGCAGTGTTTTATAGGAGTGAGGGAAGGACATGCAATGTTGTGTAGGATAAGGGAAGGACTTGTTGTGTGTAGGAGTGAGGGTAGGGTGCAAGGTGTTGTGTAGGATTGAGGAAATGACTTACTGTGTTCTGTAGGAGTGAAGGAAAGACATGCAGCGTTGTGTAGTATGAGGGAAGGATTCATTGTGATGTATAGGACTTTGAGAAGGACTCACTGTGATTTGTGGGAGTCTGGAAAGGACTCACTATGATGTGTAGGAGTGAGGGAAGGACTCACTGCTATGTGTAGGAGTGTGGGAAGGACTTACTGTGATGCGTAGGAGTGAGGGAAGGTTTCGCTGTTATGTGTAGAAGTGTGGGAAGGACTCACTGTGATGTGTAGGAGTGAGGGAAGGCCTCGCTGCTATGTGTAGAAGTGTGGGAAGGACTCACTGTGATGTGTAGGAGTGTGGGAAGAACTCACTGTGATGTGTAGGAGTGAGGGAAGGACTCACTGTGAGGTGTAGGAGTGAGGGAAGAACTCGCTGTGATGTGTAGGAGTGAGGGAAGGACTTGCTGTGATGTGTAGGAGTGAGGGAAGGACTCACTGTGATATGTAGGAAAGAGGGAAGGACTCACTGTGAGGTATAGGGGTGAGGTAAGGACTCACTGTGAGGTGTAGGAGTGAGGGAAGACTCGCTGTGATGTGTAGGAGTGAGGGAAAGACTCACTGTGAGGTGTAGGAGTGAGGGAAGGACTGACTGTGAGGTGTACAATAAATTGAAGAGCTTCTGTCTCACCAATGACGTCATTGCTCTTGTGGTCTCCTCCACCATTGACGTAGGCTACTAGTGGTGACCTCACTGCTGTGGTCCACCAATGGAATGCCTAAGGTGATTTTAGCTCACTTAAAATGCAGAGAACTTGTGACATAATGTTACAAGCAAGTTGCAATGATTTGATAACTGAAAATTCCAGTAAATTCTTAAACTAGCATCTTTAAATCCAGTGCCAGCAAGAGTAAAATAGTTCGTTATACAAATGGAAATAAAACTGAAGTACAAAATAAGTCGACAATGTCATAACATTGTTGAAGTTACGATATTTTGTACAGTAGTTTCATCTTCATTTGTATAACAATGTTTTACTCTAGCTGGAACAGCACTGAAAAAAAAAATGCCAGTTTAAGAATTTACCTTAATTATCAGTTAGTTATTTATTGCGTGTTCACAACTTACTTTGTAACCAATTAATTTTTTCCTCTGTACAAGCTTATATAATTGTATTTTGTTTTTGTTTTTCAAATGTTATACTTATTAAAAATTAATTACAAGGCAGTGTATCTTCAAGGGGATAAGTGATGTTTGTGGCAACTTGGGGATGTGTGAGGCTCTTAAGAGCTATCTGTGTCTCTGGGGAGGCTGATTCATGCTCCCCTAAGATCTACATGATGCTTCTAGGGGGCTTATAAGTAGCTAGTTGTGTACAGCTAGTAAGGGCTATGTGATGACACTAAAGGCTGTCTGTCACTGCTAGGGAAAGTGATGCTGCCAAGGGCTGCCATAAGGGCAACCTAACCTAGCAGTAACCAGGTGTCAATCATTACAATAAATATTTGTATTGTAACTTAATGTGTCGTATAAATGAATAAAAAAATACTTTTTCTTTGCTTATAATAATCCTAATAAAAAAGTTGAAAACAAAAGGGGTTCCAAAGGCAAAAATGATAAGAGCCAATTTTTTTTACTTTCCCGAAAACTAGATTTTCTACCTTTCGGGAAAGTAGATTATCGACTTTTCGGGGAAGTAGATTTTCGAATTTTGAGGGAAAAATTATCTAATTTTGAGAAGTAGATTATCATAGAAAACGGGAAATTTGTATCATAAAAAATGGGAAATATCTACTTTCCGGGAAAGTTGGTTATCTACTTTCGAAAAAGTAGATATCTACTGAAAGTAGATTATCGACTTTCGGAAGTTGATTTTCGAATTTTGAAATATTACCTAATTTGCGAAGTAGATTATCATAGAAAACGGGAAATTTGTATCATAAAATGGGAAATATCTTTCAGGAAAGTTGGTTATCTTTCGAAAAGTAGATAGATTTTCTACTTTTCAGTAGATTTCGAATTTTGAAATATTACTAAATTTTGCGAAATGATTATCATAGAAAACAGGAAGTTGTATACAAAAATGGGAAATATATCCGAAAGTTGGTTATCTACTTTCCCGAAAAGTGAATAGATTTCTACTTTTCGGGAAAGTAGATTATCGACTTTTCGGGGAAGTGATGAATTTTGAAAATTACCTAATTTTTGAGAAGTAGTTATCATAGAAAACGGAAATTTGTATCATAAAATGGGAAATATCTACTTTCCGGAAAGTTGGTTATCTACTCGAAAAGTAGATTATCTACTCGGGAAAGTAGATTATCGACTTTTCGAGATAATCATAGAAAACGGGAAATTTGTATCATAAAAATGGGAAATATCTACTTTCCGGAGAAAGTTGGTTATCTACTTTTTCGAAAGTAGATAGATTTTCTTTTGGGAAAGTAGATTATCGACTTTTCGGGGAAGTAGATTTTTCAATTTTGGAAATATTACCTAATTTTGCGAAATAGATAATCATAGAAAACGGAAATTTGTATCACAAAATGGGAAATATCCTTTCAGGAAGTTGTTATCTACTTTCGAAAAGTAGATACATTCTACTTTTGGAAATAAATTATCGACTTTTCGAGAAGTAGATTTTTTCGAATTTTGGAAATATTACCTAATTTGCAAAGTAGATAATCATAGAAAACAGGAAATTTGTATCATAAAAAATGGGAAATATCGACTTTCGGGAAAGTTGGTTATCTTTCATGAATAATTCTACTTTTGAAATAGATTATCAACACTTTCGAAGTAGATTACCAATTTTAGAAATATTACAAATTTGCAAGTAGATAATCATAAACAAAATTTATCATAAAAATAGAAATATCTACTTTCAGGAAAGTTGTTTATCTACTCGAAAAACAACAGAATTCTACTTTTTGAAATAAATTATCGACACTAAAGAGGAACTAGATTTTTCGAATTCTGAAATATTCCCTAATTTAAGAAATTTATCATAAAGTTGGTTATCTGCTTTTCCCGAAAGAGTAATAGATTTTCTGCTTTTCAGGAAGAAATAGAATTATCGATTTTACACGAAAAGTAGATTTTCGAATTTTGAAATATTGACCTAATTTAGCAAGTAGATTATCACAAAAAACAGAAATTTGTATCATAAAAATGAAATATCTGCTCTAAGAAAGGATGTTATATACTTTCGAAAAGTGAATAATTTTCTACTTTTGGGAAAGTGAATTATCACCTTTTCGAGAAGTAGATTTTTCAAAATTCAGAAATATTACAAATTTTGCAAGAAGTAGATAATCATAGAAAACGGGAAATTTGTATAAAAAATGGAAATATCTGCTTTCAAGAGGTTGAGTTATCTCTTTCCGAAAACTGAATAATTACTACTTTTGGAGAAAGTAGATTATCGACTTTCAGAAATAGATTTTTCAATTTTAGAAATATTACCAAATTTTGCGAAGTAGATTATCATGAAAACGAAATTTGTCATAAAAAATGGAAATATCTGCTTTTAGGAAATTAGTTATCTACTTTCAAAAAACTAGATAACCCTTTAAGAAAATGAATTAAAGGAAATTTTTCGTTTGAAATCATACCTAATTTATAAAGTGATTATCATAGAAAACCGGAAATTTGTATCATAAAAATGGGAAATATCTGCTTTACGGGAAGGTTATCTCTTTCGAAAAGTAGATAGACCTACTTTGGGAAAGTAGATTATCGACTTTCGGGGAAGTAGATTTTCGAATTTTGGAAATTATTCCCTAATTTTGCAAAAGTAGATTATCATAGAAAACAGAAATTTGTATACATAAAAATAGAAATATCTACTTTCAGGAAAGTTGGTTATCTACTTTCAAAAGTAGATGAACTCTCTACTTTTTAGGAAAGTAGTTATCGACTTTTCAAAATAGATTTTCGAATTACAGAAATATTACCTAAATTTTAAGTAGATAATCATAGAAAACAAAATTTGTATCATAAAAATAGGAAATACTTTCCAGGAAAGTTAATCTACTTTCTCTCAAAATGAATAAACCTACTACGGGAAAGTAGATTATCGACTTTTCAGGGAAGTAGATTTTCGAATTTTGAAATATTCCTAATTTTGCGAAAATGGAATTATCATAGAAGCAGGAAATTTGTATCATAAAAATGAAAACATCTATTTTCCGGGAAAGGATGGTTATCTCTTTTCAAAAAATGGGAAAGTAGATTGTATCGACTTTCGGGAAATGGAGTTACAGGTACAGAAATATTACCTAATTGGCAAAGTAGATTATCATAGAAACAGGAAATTTGTATCATAAAAATGGGAAATATCTACTCGGGAAAAAATCGTCGTTACTTTTGATGGGTATCGACTTTTCGGGGAAGTAGATTTTTCGAATTTTGAAATATTTCTAATTTGGCGAAGTAGATTATCATAGAAAACGGGAAATTTGTATCTGTAAAAATGGAAATATCTCTACTTTCCGGGAGAGAGTTCAGTTATCTACTTTCGAAAAATGAATAGACCTAATATTTTTGGGAAGAGTGATTATCGACTTTCGGGAAGTAGATTTTCGAATTTTGAAATATTACCTAATTTTGCGAAGTAGATAATCATAAAACAGGAAATTTATCATAAAAATGGGAAAATATCTACTTTCCGGGAAAGTTGGTTATCTACTTTCTAGTAGATAAATTTCTTTTGGAAAGTAGATATCGACTTTAAGAAGTAGATTACGAATTACAGAAATATTCCCTAATTTTGAAGTAGATTATCATAGAAAACAGAAATTGTATCATAAAAATGGGAAATACCTACTTTCCGGGAAGAGTTGGTTATCTACTTCGAAAAGTAGATAGATTTTTCTACTTTTGGGGAAAGTAGATTATCGACTTTTCGGGGAGTAGATTTTTCGATTTTGGAAATATTACCTAATTTGGCAAGTAGATTATCATAGAAAACAGGAAATTTACTATCATAAAATGGGAAATATCTGCTTTTCTGAGAAGTTGGTTATCTCTACCTAATTTGCTTGAAGTAGATTATCATAGAAACAGAAATTTGTATCACCATTGGAAATATCTGCTCGTTGGTTATCTACTTTCGAAAAGTAAGAGGTAGATTCTACTTTTTGGGAAAGTGAATTATCGACTTTTGAAGTAGATTTTCAATTTTGAAATATTCCTAATTTTTGAAAGTAGATTATCATAGAAACAGAAATTTGTATCATAAAAATAGAAATACCTGCCGGAAAGTTGGTTATCTGCTAAAAAATGAATAGATTTTCTACTTTCGGGAAAGTAGATTATCGACTTTTTCGGGGAAGTAGATTTTCGAATTTTGGAAATATTACCCTAATTGGCAAAGTAGATTATCATAGAAAACAGGAAATTTGTATCATAAAAATGGGAATCCTCCTACTTTTCAGAAGTTGATTTATCTACCTAATTGTAGAAGTAGATTATCATAGAAAACGAGGAGAATTGTATCATAAAAAATAGAAATATCTACTTTCCGGGAAAGTTGGTTATCTACTTTCCCGAAAAGTGAATAGATTTTTCTACTTTTTGGGGAAAGTAGATTATCGACTTTTCGAGTAGATTTTTCGAATTTTGAAATATTACCAGAATTTTGCGAAGTAGATAATCACCGAAGAGCAAGAACATATCATAAAAAATAGAAATATCTACTTTCAGGAAGTTAGTTATAACCAATACGTATTTA